>NC_092088.1:6199015-6309015 GCF_045679555.1 Salvelinus alpinus
ATGTTCAGCTCATAGTGTCTCCTGTTACTGTCCTCTCTTCCACTGACTGTTATGTTCAGCTTATAGTGTCTCCTGTTACTGTCCTCTCTTCCACTGACTGTTATGTTCAGCTCATAGTGTCTCCTGTTACTGTCCTCCCTTCCACTGACTGTTATGTTCAGCTCATAGTGTCTCCTGTTACTGTCCTCTCTTCCACTGACTGTTATGTTCAGCTCATAGTGTCTCCTGTTACTGTCCTCTCTTCCACTGACTGTTATGTTCAGCTCATAGTGTCTCCTGTTACTGTCCTCTCTTCCACTGACTGTTATGTTCAGCTCATAGTGTCTCCTGTTACTGTCCTCTCTTCCACTGACTGTTATGTTCAGCTCATAGTGTCTCCTGTTACTGTCCTCTCTTCCACTGACTGTTATGTTCAGCTCATAGTGTCTCCTGTTACTGTCCTCTCTTCCACTGACTGTTATGTTCAGCTCATAGTGTCTCCTGTTACTGTCCTCTCTTCCACTGACATACTGTTATGTTCAGCTCATAGTGTCTCCTGTTACTGTCCTCCCTTCCACTGACTGTTATGTTCAGCTCATAGTGTCTCCTGTTACTGTCCTCTCTTCCACTGACTGTTATGTTCAGCTCATAGTGTCTCCTGTTACTGTCCTCCATTCCACTGACATACTGTTATGTTCAGCTCATAGTGTCTCCTGTTACTGTCCTCTCTTCCACTGACTGTTATGTTCAGCTCATAGTGTCTCCTGTTACTGTCCTCTCTTCCACTGACTGTTATGTTCAGCTCATAGTGTCTCCTGTTACTGTCCTCTCTTCCACTGACTGTTATGTTCAGCTCATAGTGTCTCCTGTTACTGTCCTCTCTTCCACTGACTGTTATGTTCAGCTCATAGTGTCTCCTGTTACTGTCCTCCCTTCCACTGACTGTTATGTTCAGCTCATAGTGTCTCCTGTTACTGTCCTCTCTTCCACTGACTGTTATGTTCAGCTCATAGTGTCTCCTGTTACTGTCCTCCATTCCACTGACATACTGTTATGTTCAGCTCATAGTGTCTCCTGTTACTGTCCTCCCTTCCACTGACTGTTATGTTCAGCTCATAGTGTCTCCTGTTACTGTCCTCTCTTCCACTGACTGTTATGTTCAGCTCATAGTGTCTCCTGTTACTGTCCTCTCTTCTACTGACTGTTATGTTCAGCTCATAGTGTCTCCTGTTACTGTCCTCTCTTCCACTGACTGTTATGTTCAGCTCATAGTGTCTCCTGTTACTGTCCTCTCTTCCACTGACTGTTATGTTCAGCTCATAGTGTCTCCTGCTACTGTCCTCTCTTCTACTGACATACTGTTATGTTCAGCTCATAGTGTCTCCTGTTACTGTCCTCTCTTCTACTGACATACTGTTATGTTCAGCTCATAGTGTCTCCTGTTACTGTCCTCCCTTCCACTGACTGTTATGTTCAGCTCATAGTGTCTCCTGTTACTGTCCTCTCTTCCACTGACTGTTATGTTCAGCTCATAGTGTCTCCTGTTACTGTCCTCTCTTCCACTGACTGTTATGTTCAGCTCATAGTGTCTCCTGTTACTGTCCTCTCTTCCACTGACTGTTATGTTCAGCTCATAGTGTCTCCTGCTACTGTCCTCTCTTCCACTGACATACTGTTATGTTCAGCTCATAGTGTCTCCTGTTACTGTCCTCTCTTCCACTGACTGTTATGTTCAGCTCATAGTGTCTCCTGTTACTGTCCTCTCTTCCACTGACTGTTATGTTCAGCTCATAGTGTCTCCTGTTACTGTCCTCTCTTCCACTGACTGTTATGTTCAGCTCATAGTGTCTCCTGTTACTGTCCTCTCTTCCACTGACTGTTATGTTCAGCTCATAGTGTCTCCTGTTACTGTCCTCCCTTCCACTGACTGTTATGTTCAGCTCATAGTGTCTCCTGTTACTGTCCTCTCTTCCACTGACTGTTATGTTCAGCTCATAGTGTCTCCTGTTACTGTCCTCTCTTCCACTGACTGTTATGTTCAGCTCATAGTGTCTCCTGTTACTGTCCTCCCTTCCACTGACTGTTATGTTCAGCTCATAGTGTCTCCTGTTACTGTCCTCTCTTCCACTGACTGTTATGTTCAGCTCATAGTGTCTCCTGTTACTGTCCTCTCTTCCACTGACTGTTATGTTCAGCTCATAGTGTCTAATGTTACTGTCCTCTCTTCCACTGACTGTTATGTTCAGCTCATAGTGTCTCCTGTTACTGTCCTCTCTTCCACTGACTGTTATGTTCAGCTCATAGTGTCTCCTGTTACTGTCCTCTCTTCCACTGACTGTTATGTTCAGCTCATAGTGTCTCCTGTTACTGTCCTCTCTTCCACTGACTGTTATGTTCAGCTCATAGTGTCTCCTGTTACTGTCCTCCCTTCCACTGACTGTTATGTTCAGCTCATAGTGTCTCCTGTTACTGTCCTCTCTTCCACTGACTGTTATGTTCAGCTCATAGTGTCTCCTCTTACTGTCCTCTCTTCCACTGACTGTTATGTTCAGCTCATAGTGTCTCCTGTTACTGTCCTCTCTTCCACTGACTGTTATGTTCAGCTCATAGTGTCTCCTGTTACTGTCCTCTCTTCCACTGACTGTTATGTTCAGCTCATAGTGTCTCCTGTTACTGTCCTCTCTTCCACTGACTGTTATGTTCAGCTCATAGTGTCTCCTGTTACTGTCCTCTCTTCCACTGACTGTTATGTTCAGCTCATAGTGTCTCCTGTTACTGTCCTCTCTTCCACTGACTGTTATGTTCAGCTCATAGTGTCTCCTGTTACTGTCCTCTCTTCCACTGACTGTTATGTTCAGCTCATAGTGTCTCCTGTTACTGTCCTCTCTTCCACTGACTGTTATGTTCAGCTCATAGTGTCTCCTGTTACTGTCCTCTCTTCCACTGACTGTTATGTTCAGCTCATAGTGTCTCCTGTTACTGTCCTCTCTTCCACTGACTGTTATGTTCAGCTCATAGTGTCTCCTGTTACTGTCCTCCCTTCCACTGACTGTTATGTTCAGCTCATAGTGTCTCCTGTTACTGTCCTCTCTTCCACTGACTGTTATGTTCAGCTCATAGTGTCTCCTGTTACTGTCCTCTCTTCCACTGACTGTTATGTTCAGCTCATAGTGTCTCCTGTTACTGTCCTCCCTTCTACTGACTGTTATGTTCAGCTCATAGTGTCTCCTGTTACTGTCCTCTCTTCCACTGACTGTTATGTTCAGCTCATAGTGTCTCCTGTTACTGTCCTCTCTTCCACTGACTGTTATGTTCAGCTCATAGTGTCTCCTGTTACTGTCCTCTCTTCCACTGACTGTTATGTTCAGCTCATAGTGTCTCCTGTTACTGTCCTCACTTCCACTGACATACTGTTATGTTCAGCTCATAGTGTCTCCTGTTACTGTCCTCACTTCCACTGACATACTGTTATGTTCAGCTCATAGTGTCTCCTGTTACTGTCCTCTCTTCCACTGACTGTTATGTTCAGCTCATAGTGTCTCCTGTTACTGTCCTCCCTTCCACTGACTGTTATGTTCAGCTCATAGTGTCTCCTGTTACTGTCCTCTCTTCCACTGACTGTTATGTTCAGCTCATAGTGTCTCCTCTTACTGTCCTCTCTTCCACTGACTGTTATGTTCAGCTCATAGTGTCTCCTGTTACTGTCCTCTCTTCCACTGACTGTTATGTTCAGCTCATAGTGTCTCCTGTTACTGTCCTCTCTTCCACTGACTGTTATGTTCAGCTCATAGTGTCTCCTGTTACTGTCCTCTCTTCCACTGACTGTTATGTTCAGCTCATAGTGTCTCCTGTTACTGTCCTCTCTTCCACTGACTGTTATGTTCAGCTCATAGTGTCTCCTGTTACTGTCCTCTCTTCCACTGACTGTTATGTTCAGCTCATAGTGTCTCCTGTTACTGTCCTCTCTTCCACTGACTGTTATGTTCAGCTCATAGTGTCTCCTGTTACTGTCCTCTCTTCCACTGACATACTGTTATGTTCAGCTCATAGTGTCTCCTGTTACTGTCCTCCCTTCCACTGACTGTTATGTTCAGCTCATAGTGTCTCCTGTTACTGTCCTCTCTTCCACTGACTGTTATGTTCAGCTCATAGTGTCTCCTGTTACTGTCCTCCCTTCCATTGACTGTTATGTTCAGCTCATAGTGTCTCCTGTTACTGTCCTCTCTTCCACTGACTGTTATGTTCAGCTCATAGTGTCTCCTGTTACTGTCCTCTCTTCCACTGACTGTTATGTTCAGCTCATAGTGTCTCCTGTTACTGTCCTCCCTTCCACTGACTGTTATGTTCAGCTCATAGTGTCTCCTGTTACTGTCCTCTCTTCCACTGACATACTGTTATGTTCAGCTCATAGTGTCTCCTGTTACTGTCCTCTCTTCCACTGACTGTTATGTTCAGCTCATAGTGTCTCCTGTTACTGTCCTCTCTTCCACTGACTGTTATGTTCAGCTCATAGTGTCTCCTGTTACTGTCCTCTCTTCCACTGACTGTTATGTTCAGCTCATAGTGTCTCCTGCTACTGTCCTCTCTTCCACTGACTACTGTTATGTTCAGCTCATAGTGTCTCCTGTTACTGTCCTCTCTTCCACTGACTGTTATGTTCAGCTCATAGTGTCTCCTGCTACTGTCCTCTCTTCCACTGACTGTTATGTTCAGCTCATAGTGTCTCCTGTTACTGTCCTCTCTTCCACTGACTGTTATGTTCAGCTCATAGTGTCTCCTGTTACTGTCCTCTCTTCCACTGACTGTTATGTTCAGCTCATAGTGTCTCCTGTTACTGTCCTCCCTTCCACTGACTGTTATGTTCAGCTCATAGTGTCTCCTGTTACTGTCCTCTCTTCCACTGACTGTTATGTTCAGCTCATAGTGTCTCCTGTTACTGTCCTCTCTTCCACTGACTGTTATGTTCAGCTCATAGTGTCTCCTGTTACTGTCCTCCCTTCCACTGACTGTTATGTTCAGCTCATAGTGTCTCCTGTTACTGTCCTCTCTTCCACTGACTGTTATGTTCAGCTCATAGTGTCTCCTGTTACTGTCCTCTCTTCCACTGACTGTTATGTTCAGCTCATAGTGTCTAATGTTACTGTCCTCTCTTCCACTGACTGTTATGTTCAGCTCATAGTGTCTCCTGTTACTGTCCTCTCTTCCACTGACTGTTATGTTCAGCTCATAGTGTCTCCTGTTACTGTCCTCTCTTCCACTGACTGTTATGTTCAGCTCATAGTGTCTCCTGTTACTGTCCTCTCTTCCACTGACTGTTATGTTCAGCTCATAGTGTCTCCTGTTACTGTCCTCCCTTCCACTGACTGTTATGTTCAGCTCATAGTGTCTCCTGTTACTGTCCTCTCTTCCACTGACTGTTATGTTCAGCTCATAGTGTCTCCTCTTACTGTCCTCTCTTCCACTGACTGTTATGTTCAGCTCATAGTGTCTCCTGTTACTGTCCTCTCTTCCACTGACTGTTATGTTCAGCTCATAGTGTCTCCTGTTACTGTCCTCTCTTCCACTGACTGTTATGTTCAGCTCATAGTGTCTCCTGTTACTGTCCTCTCTTCCACTGACTGTTATGTTCAGCTCATAGTGTCTCCTGTTACTGTCCTCCCTTCTACTGACTGTTATGTTCAGCTCATAGTGTCTCCTGTTACTGTCCTCTCTTCCACTGACTGTTATGTTCAGCTCATAGTGTCTCCTGTTACTGTCCTCTCTTCCACTGACTGTTATGTTCAGCTCATAGTGTCTCCTGTTACTGTCCTCTCTTCCACTGACTGTTATGTTCAGCTCATAGTGTCTCCTGTTACTGTCCTCACTTCCACTGACATACTGTTATGTTCAGCTCATAGTGTCTCCTGTTACTGTCCTCACTTCCACTGACATACTGTTATGTTCAGCTCATAGTGTCTCCTGTTACTGTCCTCTCTTCCACTGACTGTTATGTTCAGCTCATAGTGTCTCCTGTTACTGTCCTCCCTTCCACTGACTGTTATGTTCAGCTCATAGTGTCTCCTGTTACTGTCCTCTCTTCCACTGACTGTTATGTTCAGCTCATAGTGTCTCCTCTTACTGTCCTCTCTTCCACTGACTGTTATGTTCAGCTCATAGTGTCTCCTGTTACTGTCCTCTCTTCCACTGACTGTTATGTTCAGCTCATAGTGTCTCCTGTTACTGTCCTCTCTTCCACTGACTGTTATGTTCAGCTCATAGTGTCTCCTGTTACTGTCCTCTCTTCCACTGACTGTTATGTTCAGCTCATAGTGTCTCCTGTTACTGTCCTCTCTTCCACTGACTGTTATGTTCAGCTCATAGTGTCTCCTGTTACTGTCCTCTCTTCCACTGACTGTTATGTTCAGCTCATAGTGTCTCCTGTTACTGTCCTCTCTTCCACTGACTGTTATGTTCAGCTCATAGTGTCTCCTGTTACTGTCCTCTCTTCCACTGACTGTTATGTTCAGCTCATAGTGTCTCCTGTTACTGTCCTCTCTTCCACTGACTGTTATGTTCAGCTCATAGTGTCTCCTGTTACTGTCCTCTCTTCCACTGACTGTTATGTTCAGCTCATAGTGTCTCCTGTTACTGTCCTCTCTTCCACTGACTGTTATGTTCAGCTCATAGTGTCTCCTGTTACTGTCCTCTCTTCCACTGACTGTTATGTTCAGCTCATAGTGTCTCCTGTTACTGTCCTCTCTTCCACTGACTGTTATGTTCAGCTCATAGTGTCTCCTGTTACTGTCCTCCCTTCCACTGACTGTTATGTTCAGCTCATAGTGTCTCCTGTTACTGTCCTCTCTTCCACTGACATACTGTTATGTTCAGCTCATAGTGTCTCCTGTTACTGTCCTCTCTTCCACTGACTGTTATGTTCAGCTCATAGTGTCTCCTGTTACTGTCCTCCCTTCCACTGACTGTTATGTTCAGCTCATAGTGTCTCCTGTTACTGTCCTCCATTCCACTGACATACTGTTATGTTCAGCTCATAGTGTCTCCTGTTACTGTCCTCCCTTCCACTGACTGTTATGTTCAGCTCATAGTGTCTCCTGTTACTGTCCTCTCTTCCACTGACTGTTATGTTCAGCTCATAGTGTCTCCTGTTACTGTCCTCTCTTCCACTGACTGTTATGTTCAGCTCATAGTGTCTCCTGTTACTGTCCTCTCTTCCACTGACTGTTATGTTCAGCTCATAGTGTCTCCTGCTACTGTCCTCTCTTCTACTGACATACTGTTATGTTCAGCTCATAGTGTCTCCTGTTACTGTCCTCTCTTCCACTGACTGTTATGTTCAGCTCATAGTGTCTCCTGTTACTGTCCTCTCTTCCACTGACTGTTATGTTCAGCTCATAGTGTCTCCTGTTACTGTCCTCTCTTCCACTGACTGTTATGTTCAGCTCATAGTGTCTCCTGTTACTGTCCTCTCTTCCACTGACTGTTATGTTCAGCTCATAGTGTCTCCTGTTACTGTCCTCCCTTCCACTGACTGTTATGTTCAGCTCATAGTGTCTCCTGTTACTGTCCTCTCTTCCACTGACTGTTATGTTCAGCTCATAGTGTCTCCTGTTACTGTCCTCTCTTCCACTGACTGTTATGTTCAGCTCATAGTGTCTCCTGTTACTGTCCTCCCTTCCACTGACTGTTATGTTCAGCTCATAGTGTCTCCTGTTACTGTCCTCTCTTCCACTGACTGTTATGTTCAGCTCATAGTGTCTCCTGTTACTGTCCTCTCTTCCACTGACTGTTATGTTCAGCTCATAGTGTCTAATGTTACTGTCCTCTCTTCCACTGACTGTTATGTTCAGCTCATAGTGTCTCCTGTTACTGTCCTCTCTTCCACTGACTGTTATGTTCAGCTCATAGTGTCTCCTGTTACTGTCCTCTCTTCCACTGACTGTTATGTTCAGCTCATAGTGTCTCCTGTTACTGTCCTCTCTTCCACTGACTGTTATGTTCAGCTCATAGTGTCTCCTGTTACTGTCCTCCCTTCCACTGACTGTTATGTTCAGCTCATAGTGTCTCCTGTTACTGTCCTCTCTTCCACTGACTGTTATGTTCAGCTCATAGTGTCTCCTCTTACTGTCCTCTCTTCCACTGACTGTTATGTTCAGCTCATAGTGTCTCCTGTTACTGTCCTCTCTTCCACTGACTGTTATGTTCAGCTCATAGTGTCTCCTGTTACTGTCCTCTCTTCCACTGACTGTTATGTTCAGCTCATAGTGTCTCCTGTTACTGTCCTCTCTTCCACTGACTGTTATGTTCAGCTCATAGTGTCTCCTGTTACTGTCCTCTCTTCCACTGACTGTTATGTTCAGCTCATAGTGTCTCCTGTTACTGTCCTCTCTTCCACTGACTGTTATGTTCAGCTCATAGTGTCTCCTGTTACTGTCCTCCCTTCCACTGACTGTTATGTTCAGCTCATAGTGTCTCCTGTTACTGTCCTCTCTTCCACTGACTGTTATGTTCAGCTCATAGTGTCTCCTGTTACTGTCCTCTCTTCCACTGACTGTTATGTTCAGCTCATAGTGTCTCCTGTTACTGTCCTCCCTTCTACTGACTGTTATGTTCAGCTCATAGTGTCTCCTGTTACTGTCCTCTCTTCCACTGACTGTTATGTTCAGCTCATAGTGTCTCCTGTTACTGTCCTCTCTTCCACTGACTGTTATGTTCAGCTCATAGTGTCTCCTGTTACTGTCCTCTCTTCCACTGACTGTTATGTTCAGCTCATAGTGTCTCCTGTTACTGTCCTCACTTCCACTGACATACTGTTATGTTCAGCTCATAGTGTCTCCTGTTACTGTCCTCTCTTCCACTGACTGTTATGTTCAGCTCATAGTGTCTCCTGTTACTGTCCTCTCTTCCACTGACTGTTATGTTCAGCTCATAGTGTCTCCTGTTACTGTCCTCTCTTCCACTGACTGTTATATTCAGCTCATAGTGTCTCCTGTTACTGTCCTCTCTTCCACTGACTGTTATGTTCAGCTCATAGTGTCTCCTGTTACTGTCCTCTCTTCCACTGACTGTTATGTTCAGCTCATAGTGTCTCCTGTTACTGTCCTCACTTCCACTGACATACTGTTATGTTCAGCTCATAGTGTCTCCTGTTACTGTCCTCTCTTCCACTGACTGTTATGTTCAGCTCATAGTGTCTCCTGTTACTGTCCTCCCTTCCACTGACTGTTATGTTCAGCTCATAGTGTCTCCTGTTACTGTCCTCTCTTCCACTGACTGTTATGTTCAGCTCATAGTGTCTCCTCTTACTGTCCTCTCTTCCACTGACTGTTATGTTCAGCTCATAGTGTCTCCTGTTACTGTCCTCTCTTCCACTGACTGTTATGTTCAGCTCATAGTGTCTCCTGTTACTGTCCTCTCTTCCACTGACTGTTATGTTCAGCTCATAGTGTCTCCTGTTACTGTCCTCTCTTCCACTGACTGTTATGTTCAGCTCATAGTGTCTCCTGTTACTGTCCTCTCTTCCACTGACTGTTATGTTCAGCTCATAGTGTCTCCTGTTACTGTCCTCTCTTCCACTGACTGTTATGTTCAGCTCATAGTGTCTCCTGTTACTGTCCTCTCTTCCACTGACTGTTATGTTCAGCTCATAGTGTCTCCTGTTACTGTCCTCTCTTCCACTGACTGTTATGTTCAGCTCATAGTGTCTCCTGTTACTGTCCTCTCTTCCACTGACTGTTATGTTCAGCTCATAGTGTCTCCTGTTACTGTCCTCTCTTCCACTGACTGTTATGTTCAGCTCATAGTGTCTCCTGTTACTGTCCTCCCTTCCACTGACTGTTATGTTCAGCTCATAGTGTCTCCTGTTACTGTCCTCTCTTCCACTGACATACTGTTATGTTCAGCTCATAGTGTCTCCTGTTACTGTCCTCTCTTCCACTGACTGTTATGTTCAGCTCATAGTGTCTCCTGTTACTGTCCTCCCTTCTACTGACTGTTATGTTCAGCTCATAGTGTCTCCTGTTACTGTCCTCTCTTCCACTGACTGTTATGTTCAGCTCATAGTGTCTCCTGTTACTGTCCTCTCTTCCACTGACTGTTATGTTCAGCTCATAGTGTCTCCTGTTACTGTCCTCTCTTCCACTGACTGTTATGTTCAGCTCATAGTGTCTCCTGTTACTGTCCTCACTTCCACTGACATACTGTTATGTTCAGCTCATAGTGTCTCCTGTTACTGTCCTCTCTTCCACTGACTGTTATGTTCAGCTCATAGTGTCTCCTGTTACTGTCCTCCCTTCCACTGACTGTTATGTTCAGCTCATAGTGTCTCCTGTTACTGTCCTCTCTTCCACTGACTGTTATGTTCAGCTCATAGTGTCTCCTCTTACTGTCCTCTCTTCCACTGACTGTTATGTTCAGCTCATAGTGTCTCCTGTTACTGTCCTCTCTTCCACTGACTGTTATGTTCAGCTCATAGTGTCTCCTGTTACTGTCCTCTCTTCCACTGACTGTTATGTTCAGCTCATAGTGTCTCCTGTTACTGTCCTCTCTTCCACTGACTGTTATGTTCAGCTCATAGTGTCTCCTGTTACTGTCCTCTCTTCCACTGACTGTTATGTTCAGCTCATAGTGTCTCCTGTTACTGTCCTCTCTTCCACTGACTGTTATGTTCAGCTCATAGTGTCTCCTGTTACTGTCCTCTCTTCCACTGACTGTTATGTTCAGCTCATAGTGTCTCCTGTTACTGTCCTCTCTTCCACTGACTGTTATGTTCAGCTCATAGTGTCTCCTGTTACTGTCCTCTCTTCCACTGACTGTTATGTTCAGCTCATAGTGTCTCCTGTTACTGTCCTCTCTTCCACTGACTGTTATGTTCAGCTCATAGTGTCTCCTGTTACTGTCCTCCCTTCCACTGACTGTTATGTTCAGCTCATAGTGTCTCCTGTTACTGTCCTCTCTTCCACTGACTGTTATGTTCAGCTCATAGTGTCTCCTGTTACTGTCCTCTCTTCCACTGACTGTTATGTTCAGCTCATAGTGTCTCCTGTTACTGTCCTCCCTTCTACTGACTGTTATGTTCAGCTCATAGTGTCTCCTGTTACTGTCCTCTCTTCCACTGACTGTTATGTTCAGCTCATAGTGTCTCCTGTTACTGTCCTCTCTTCCACTGACTGTTATGTTCAGCTCATAGTGTCTCCTGTTACTGTCCTCTCTTCCACTGACTGTTATGTTCAGCTCATAGTGTCTCCTGTTACTGTCCTCACTTCCACTGACATACTGTTATGTTCAGCTCATAGTGTCTCCTGTTACTGTCCTCTCTTCCACTGACATACTGTTATGTTCAGCTCATAGTGTCTCCTGTTACTGTCCTCTCTTCCACTGACACACTGTCTCTCTCGCTCGCTCCCCAGTTAATGTCACCTTTCCCGGCTCTTTCTGACACCTACCATGACACCTACCATGACACCTACAACCTACCCTCTTTCCATTTACACAAACAAACATCCTCACCCACTGATCACCGACTGACACCGAAAAGTATTTGAAATTTGCTCAGTCGGCGCTGGCCGGACAAAATCTGAACCAATCATGGACGTCTCTGTTCCACAAGTCTGGACAGAACAGTACAGTGTATTGTACAGTACTGAACATATCTACTGTGTTCCACAAGTCTGGACAGAACAGTACAGTGTATTGTACAGTACTGAACATATCTACTGTGTTCCACAAGTCTGGACAGAACAGTACAGTGTATTGTACAGTACTGAACATATCTACTGTGTTCCACAAGTCTGGACAGAACAGTACAGTGTATTGTACAGTACTGAACATATCTACTGTGTTCCACAAGTCTGGACAGAACAGTACAGTGTATTGTACAGTACTGAACATATCTACTGTGTTCCACAAGTCTGGACAGAACAGTACAGTGTATTGTACAGTACTGAACATATCTACTGTGTTCCACAAGTCTGGACAGAACAGTACAGTGTATTGTACAGTACTGAACATATCTACTGTGTTCCACAAGTCTGGACAGAACAGTACAGTGTATTGTACAGTACTGAACACATCTACTGTGTTCCACAAGTCTGGACAGAACAGTACAGTGTATTGTACAGTACTGAACATATCTACTGTGTTCCACAAGTCTGGACAGAACAGTACAGTGTATTGTACAGTACTGAACACATCTACTGTGTTCCACAAGTCTGGACAGAACAGTACAGTGTATTGTACAGTACTGAACATATCTACTGTGTTCCACAAGTCTGGACAGAACAGTACAGTGTATTGTACAGTACTGAACATATCTACTGTGTTCCACAAGTCTGGACAGAACAGTACAGTGTATTGTACAGTACTGAACACATCTACTGTGTTCCACAAGTCTGGACAGAACAGTACAGTGTATTGTACAGTACTGAACATATCTACTGTGTTCCACAAGTCTGGACAGAACAGTGTATTGTACAGTACTGAACATATCTACTGTGTTCCACAAGTCTGGACAGAACAGTACAGTGTATTGTACAGTACTGAACATATCTACTGTGTTCCACAAGTCTGGACAGAACAGAACAGTGTATTGTACAGTACTGAACATATCTACTGTGTTCCACAAGTCTGGACAGAACAGTACAGTGTATTGTACAGTACTGAACATATCTACTGTGTTCCACAAGTCTGGACAGAACAGTACAGTGTATTGTACAGTACTGAACATATCTACTGTGTTCCACAAGTCTGGACAGAACAGTACAGTGTATTGTACAGTACTGAACATATCTACTGTGTTCCACAAGTCTGGACAGAACAGTGTATTGTACAGTACTGAACATATCTACTGTGTTCCACAAGTCTGGACAGTACAGTGTATTGTACAGTACTGAACATATCTACTGTGTTCCACAAGTCTGGACAGAACAGTACAGTGTATTGTACAGTACTGAACATATCTACTGTGTTCCACAAGTCTGGACAGAACAGTGTATTGTACAGTACTGAACATATCTACTGTGTTCCACAAGTCTGGACAGTACAGTGTATTGTACAGTACTGAACATATCTACTGTGTTCCACAAGTCTGGACAGATACAGTGTATTGTACAGTACTGAACATATCTACTGTGTTCCACAAGTCTGGACAGATACAGTGTATTGTACAGTACTGAACATATCTACTGTGTTCCACAAGTCTGGACAGAACAGAACAGTGTATTGTACAGTACTGAACATATCTACTGTGTTCCACAAGTCTGGACAGTACAGTGTATTGTACAGTACTGAACATATCTACTGTGTTCCACAAGTCTGGACAGATACAGTGTATTGTACAGTACTGAACATATCTACTGTGTTCCACAAGTCTGGACAGAACAGTGTATTGTACAGTACTGAACATATCTACTGTGTTCCACAAGTCTGGACAGAACAGTGTATTGTACAGTACTGAACATATCTACTGTGTTCCACAAGTCTGGACAGAACAGTGTATTGTACAGTACTGAACATATCTACTGTGTTCCACAAGTCTGGACAGAACAGTGTATTGTACAGTACTGAACATATCTACTGTGTTCCACAAGTCTGGACAGAACAGTGTATTGTACAGTACTGAACATATCTACTGTGTTCCACAAGTCTGGACAGAACAGTGTATTGTACAGTACTGAACATATCTACTGTGTTCCACAAGTCTGGACAGAACAGTGTATTGTACAGTACTGAACATATCTACTGTGTTCCACAAGTCTGGACAGTACAGTGTATTGTACAGTACTGAACATATCTACTGTGTTCCACAAGTCTGGACAGTACAGTGTATTGTACAGTACTGAACATATCTA
Organism: Salvelinus alpinus; assembly: GCF_045679555.1. Lineage (NCBI taxonomy): Eukaryota > Metazoa > Chordata > Actinopteri > Salmoniformes > Salmonidae > Salvelinus > Salvelinus alpinus. The sequence continues at coordinate 6,212,836 of NC_092088.1, forward strand.
CTGTGTTCCACAAGTCTGGACAGAACAGTGTATTGTACAGTACTGAACATATCTACTGTGTTCCACAAGTCTGGACAGAACAGTGTATTGTACAGTACTGAACATATCTACTGTGTTCCACAAGTCTGGACAGAACAGTGTATTGTACAGTACTGAACATATCTACTGTGTTCCACAAGTCTGGACAGAACAGTGTATTGTACAGTACTGAACATATCTACTGTGTTCCACAAGTCTGGACAGAACAGTGTATTGTACAGTACTGAACATATCTACTGTGTTCCACAAGTCTGGACAGAACAGTGTATTGTACAGTACTGAACATATCTACTGTGCTGGGCTGTAGATGTCTATGCTTGGTTTAGATGTGGTCTGGTCCAACCAAATGTGGTCTTGTTTTTGGGGGCGGAGCTCATTCCTAGCCACCGTGCTTCTACACCTGCATTGCTTCCTGTTTGGGGTTTTAGGCTGGGTTTCTGTACAGCACTTTGTGACATCAGCTGATGTAAGAAGGGCTTCATAAATACATTTGATTTGATTTTGATTTGAATAATTTCCAATGTGTAGAATAATACCCAAATATGCAAAATAAGGATATTGTATATTTCTACTTTTTGTGAACCTATTCAGCATACATCACCTTGAAGAGAATAACATTCATGTCCATAATGATGTATTTCTGTGTAGTACAGATCATGGACCCCTGATGTCATGTTGTCACCGTAATTCCGTTACCGGATGTAAATCCACTTCCTACTGCGGTTTTAATAGGCCTTTTTCTTCTTCTTCTTTTTTAACGCACGTTTTCATCTCGTTGATGACACCACATTCTCTTGGAATCTCAATAGGAGCAGGACAATGTGGCCGTATTTAAAACAACGAGAGAGATTTTTACCGTGATTCTGTTACCAAACTTTGCATCCGAACAGTTCTATCAGTAAATGTGTTTTTGTGAACTTGTTCAAAGTCCTTCTGCATGGAGTTTATAGCCAAATATTCCCGTGTACTGTTTAATTTACACCTAAATATACCTGGGTGTTGTTTAATTTACACCCAAATATACCTGGGTGTTGTTTAATTTACACCCAAATATACCTGGGTGCTGCTGTTTAATTTACACCTAAATATACCTGGGTGCTGTTTAATTTACACCCAAATATACCTGGGTGCTGTTTAATTTACACCCAAATATACCTGGGTGCTGTTTAATTTACACCCAAATATACCTGGGTGCTGTTTAATTTACACCCAAATATACCTGGGTGCTGTTGTTTAATTAATAGCCAAATATACCTGGGTGCTGTTGTTTAATTAATACCCAAATATACCTGGGTGCTGTTGTTTAATTAATAGCCACATATACCTGGGTGCTGTTGTTTAATTAATAGCCAAATATACCTGGGTGCTGTTGTTTAATTAATAGCCAAATATACCTGGGTGCTGTTTAATTTACACCCAAATATACCTGGGTGCTGTTTAATTTACACCCAAATATACCTGGGTGCTGTTGTTTAATTAATAGCCAAATATACCTAGGTACTGTTATATTTATAGCCAAATATACCTGGGTGCTGTTTAAATCATACCCTAATATAACAGGGTACTGTTTAATTCATACCCTAATATAACAGGGTACTGTTTAATTCATACCCTAATATAACAGGGTACTGTTTAATTCATACCCTAATATAACAGGGTACTGTTTAATTCATACCCTAATATAACAGGGTACTGTTTAATTCATACCCTAATATAACAGGGTACTATTTAATTCATACCCTAATATAACAGGGTACTGTTTAATTCATACCCTAATATAACAGTGTACTGTTTAATTCATACCCTAATATAACAGGGTACTGTTTAATTCATACCCTAATATAACTGGGTACTGTTTAATTCATACCCTAATATACCTGGGTACTGTTGCAGTCATCCCCAGTTTGCCTGCTCTACACTTCTTTCCTTCTGGCTTCGGATCGACTGTTGTTTAATTTATAACCACAGAGAAGACGACTTTGGAATAGTTGGATGTTATTTATGATTCAAAGCCCTTCACTTAGGACCGAGTGACGAGGACATAGTATTGTGACTTCCTCCGCGTCTGTTTTTCACAGGGTGTCTGATGAAACATGCATGACTCTGTGACTGGTAGGAACCCGGGGGGGCTCTCAGAGGGGAAAGAGGAGCACTTAGAGTGGCAGAGAGACAGTCACAGGACACGTTGGTTAGAGACTCACTCTGTCTGCATGGCATTCCTCTCAACGTTAACCTGTTTTATGCTAGCATTGTGACATCTCCAACAACGTCGTGGCGAGCTTACTATCTTTCATGGTCAAATAACTCTGTTTTTCACGTCATCCAACAAATGTAAACGCTTGGAGTCGGCTAAACGGTGTTGGCACTTGGATTGGAACCGATGCTTTGGTCAGATGACATGAACATAGAGCTCTTTGGCATCAGGCACCACCAGTGGTGGGTTTGGCGTCGAACTGAGTACGTCTAAGCAGAAAAGAACCCCATCCCTACTGCAAAATATGGTGGTGGATCTTTGATGTTATGGGCCTCTTCTGCTTCAACTGGTCCTGGATTCCTTGTTAATGTCAACGGCATCACGAACTGGTTGCCTCTGCCAGGAGACTGAAACGTGGCCTCAAGTGGATCTTCCAACAAGACAATAACCCCCCAAAAAACACATCAAAATCCAAAAAGAAATTGTTAATTAGCCACAAAATCAACCATTTTTGCTACGGCCATCTCAGTCTTCTCCCTTGAAATCCATTGAAAACCTGTCGTTTTGAATTGAAGAGGGCAGTTAATAAACACAGACAAAGGATTTCAAGAAATCTGCACAGGTTCTGTTTTCAAGGGATAGTCTAACATCCCCTCCAAATGTGTTCTCCAATATCATAACACATTTTAGAGGAAATGCTCAATGTCATTATCCTCAAGGTGAGATATGTGCATGTGCTGTAGGGGGGGGGGCTAGGCAACCGAAGACTCGGTAGCTACAGGAGCAACAGAGCTCCATCATGTTGTAGAGGTCACGTTACCGTAGAAACTGACTCGACTGCATGAATGCCCGGCCGTCCCGTCTTCAGTCAGCCGTTAATGATTTTATTTTCACAAGGGTCTTCATCCGTAATCGTCGGTAACACGGTTGTACGGTAATTGTGGGCTTTTCTTGTTAGTTTTTAGCGCCCCCTTGTGTGCTATGCCGGTAATACCGTAAATCATGGGATGGCAGAAGAATGGTATGATGATATGAAAATCTGTATACCGCTCAAGCCTAGTGCGTGGGTACAGTAGATAGGTGAATATAGCAATGGCATGTAGTCACATGCACCACTATACTGTGACTGTCTGGAGCTAACCTGAACCCCACAGCCCAATGGTACAGTCTGACAGGGGGATGTTCACTAGTCTGGAACTAACCTGGGCCCAATGGTACAGTCTGACAGGGGGATGTTCACTAGTCTGGAGCTAACCTGAACCCCACAGCCCAATGGTACAGTCTGACAGGGGGATGTTCACTAGTCTGGAGCTAACCTGGACCCCACAGCCCAATGGTACAGTCTGACAGGGGGATGTTCACTAGTCTGGAGCTAACCTGGACCCCACAGCCCAATGGTACAGTCTGACAGGGGGATGTTCACTAGTCTGGAGCTAACCTGGACCCCACAGCCCAATGGTACAGTCTGACAGGGGGATGTTCACTAGTCTGGAGCTAACCTGGACCCCACAGCCCAATGGTACAGTCTGACAGGGGGATGTTCACTAGTCTGGAGCTAACCTGGACCCCACAGCCCAATGGTACAGTCTGACAGGGGGATGTTCACTAGTCTGGAACTAACCTTAACCCCACAGCCCAATGGTACAGTCTGACAGGGGGATGTTCACTAGTCTGGAAGACTTAAAATAATTTAATATTCTTACTCCATTTCCTTATGTACCCCGTCCGTCCGTCCGTCCGTCTGGTGGCTGTCCTCTCTTAGCTCAGCTTCGTTTATGGAAATCCACATAAACTACTTTGGTATTTTAGGCAGCTAGGGGTCACGTACTCCTGGAATATGTACACATCGAGGACAAGGCATTGATTAGTGTGACATACTGTATTTGAATGCTGTATCAATATGGTATTACATAATAGTTTTAGCACAATACAATTGGGCATTGTAATGATGTGTTGGCCACACACACACACACACACACACACACACACACACACACACACACACACACACACACACACACACACACACACACACACACACACACACACGTTGCATAAGTATTTTTTGTCACTCAAGGGAGTCACAATTTAGCGACAACTAAGTATTTTTTTAAACTCCTGCTTTTAGCTGTATGTGTCTGTGTAGATCCTACATGCAGAATTACTGTCTTACCGCAATTAGCCCTGAAATCTGTAGTTTGACAGTGACTGTTTTGGGGTTTGCAGGTAGCCTAGCAGTTAGGAGCGTTGGGCCAGTAACCAAAAGGTTGCTGGTTTCGAATCCCCGAGCCAACTAGGTGCGAAATATGCCAATGTGCCCTTGAGCAAGGCACTTAACTTGTTAGTTCCTCTGGAGAGTCTGCGAAATGATGAACAATGAAGGAGGAAAAATGGAAGCTGTGCGGTGCCATATTTCCCTCCATTTTCCCCCACGTGGCCCAGCTCCCTAGCGTTTAGAGTTCTAGCCAATGAGCTTCAGCACCTCGCCATTTGAGTGACAGCTAGCAAGATGCACACACAGCAGAGAGAGAGTGAGCGTGATGACGTGGTGCACATCTCCCCTCATACAGAGGCTTTCAGGAGTCGTCTCTCCTCATACAGAGGCTTTCAGGAGTCGTCTCTCCTCATACAGAGGCTTTCAGGAGTCGTCTCTCCTCGTACAGAGGCTTTCAGGAGTCGTCTCTCCTCATACAGAGGCTTTCAGGAGTCGTCTCTCCTCAAACAGAGGCTTTCAGAAGTTTTCACCCTCCTTGGATCTGTCATAGTAGAAATTGATTTAGTTGTGATTTTTTTGTTTCATTGATCTACACAAAATACTCCACTATGTTAAAGTGAAAAGAAATGTTAACAAATGAATACAAATATAATAACTAAAATATAGTTGTTGCAAAAGTATATTCACCCCTTTTTGTTTAGGCCTAAATTACATTTACTACATGAGTTCAGGAGTCAAATGTGGTATAACAAGTTACATGGACTCACTCTGTGTGAAAGAATAGCAGTTGACATGGTTTTTAAATGACTATTCCTTCCTCTGTTCCCCCGTACATCATCTGTAAGGTTCCTCCAGTCAACTAGTGAATTTCAAGCACAAGATTCAACTACAAAAAGACAGTGGGAGCTTTTGGAAAGCCTCAAAGAAGAGCAGTGATTGGTAGATGGGTAACAATAACACATCAGACATTGAATACCTCTTTTTTAAGTATGGTGAAGTTAATAACTATGCTGTAGGGTGATGTATTAAACCACCCAGTACACATCAAAGATACAGTCGTCCTTCTGAACTGAGCTGAAGCACAGGAATGAAACTGCTCAGGGATGTTACCATGAGGCCATATTCGAAAACATGCATTCTGTATTCAACAAAGGCACTGTAATACTGCAAAGAAACATGGCAAAGGAATATACTTTTTTTGGCCTAAATACAAAGCCTTATGTTTGGGGCAAATTCAACACAACACATCACTGAGGGCCTTCTTATTGTCCAGCATGGTGGTGACTGCATCATGTTATGGGAATAGTTGACATTGGCAAAGACTGGGGAGTTTTTCAGGATAAAAATAAATGGGATGGCGCGAAGCACAGGCAAAGTTCTTAGAGGTAATCTAGCTTCAGTCTGCATTCCACCAGACACTGGGAGGGAAATTCACCTTTCAGCATGGCAATAACCTACAACACAAGGCCACATCTACACTGGAGTTGCTTACCAAGAAGACAGTGAATGTTCCTGAGTTACAGTTTTGACTTAAATCTGGTTGACATTCTATGGCAAGACCTGAAAATTAATGTCTATCCATAAAAATAAAAATAAAGTAATCTTTATTTAACTAGGCAAGTCAGTTAAGAACAAGTTCTTATTTACAATGATGGCTTACCGAGAAACAGTGGGCCTTGTTCAGGGGCAGAAGGACAGATTTTTACCTTGTCAGCTCGGGATTCGATCCAGCAACCTTTCTGTTACTGGCCCAACGCTCTAACCGCTAGGCTACCTGTCGCCCCAAACTTATGAAAGACTTATGAAAAGTTTGACGATTTATGAAAATAATAATGGGCAAATGTTACACAATCCAGGTGTGTAAAGCTCTTAGGGATTTACCCAGAAAGCCTCACAGCTGTAATCATTGCCAAAGGTGATTCTAACATGTATTGACTCAAGGGTGTGAATATGATAACACTTTATTTGGATAGTCCTGAAGGACTTTGCAGACCTGTACGTTGGATTCAGTCTATTACGATTATCACAGCACACTGCAATGTGACCAGATTAAAATCTGGATATCAACCTGGCCAGATTGTACGATTTGCTTCAGTTCTGTCGTCACATTCTGCCATTGGCTTGCGAGGCTACGTCAAATGTAGCCGTATTTTTGATCTGATCATGTGCCCGACACCAGCCGCCTCAGCCTCTCTCTACGCTTTATGCGCGAGTGAAGCGAGTTCGGGAAAAACTGAAAGTTTGTCACGTTCTGACCTTTATTTCCTTTGTTTTTGTCTTTATTTTAGTATGGTCAGGGCGTGAGTTGGGGTGGGCAGTCTATGTTTGTTTATCTATGTTTTTCTATTTCTGTGTTTGGCCTGATATGGTTCTCAATCAGAGGCAGGTGTTAGTCGTGGTCTCTGATTGGGAACCATATTTCGGTAGCCTGTTTTGTGTTGGGTTTTGTGGGTGGTTGTTTTCTTTTTTTTCCACATTTGTTGTTTTTGTATTTTGAGTGTTCACCTTCATTAAACAAGATGAACAATTACCACGCTGCACCTTGGTCCTCTTCTTCTCCTCCAGACGACAACCGTTATAAAGTTTGCATCTTAGAAATAGTTTTCACATACAAACTTTATACGTCCGACGTCAGAATCGAACAACGTGGTCGAATGTTTATTTTGATTTGGTGCATTTATCAAAAATCCCATCAGGCAGCCTGATTTTTAGATGTGTCCATGTAAACAGGATTAATAGGGAAATCATTCTTCTTACAAAGCATGTAAACATTTTAATTAAACTATAATATTAATTTGACTATCCACAATAATCGTATTATTGTGTGCATACTCAGTGGCGACCGTGTTCCTATTGGTCAGTCACTGGGATCGGATCGTAGCACCGTCCACACTACACGATAAAGGCAAAAAAGAATCAGACACAGCCAGAACTTTGTGGGAGCCTAGACCCTGTCGCAGACCTAGACCCTGTCGCAAACCTAGACCCCGTCGCAGACCTAGACTCTGTCACACTAAACGAGCCAAGACCTCCGACAATCGTTTTCCCACGACGTGGATATTTTGTCTGGGACGGCAAAATTGTATAGTCTGCTAAGGCCTTATCCTAACTCTAAAGTTAACCTTTACCCTTATTCTAATCCTTAAACCAACTCTAACCTTTACCCTTATTCTAATCCTTAAACCAACTCTAACCTTTACCCTTATTCTAATCCTTAAACCAACTCTAACCTTAACCTTTACCCTTATTCTAATCCTTAAACCAACTCTAACCTTAACCTTTACCCTTATTCTAATCCTTAAACCAACTGTGACCTTTACCCTTATTCTAATCCTTAAACCAACTCTAACCTTAACCTTTACCCTTATTCTAATCCTTAAACCAACTGTAACCTTTACCCTTATTCTAATCCTTAAACCAACTCTAACCTTAACCTTTACCCTTATTCTAATCCTTAAACCAACTCTAACCTTAACCTTTACCCTTATTCTAATCCTTAAACCAACTGTGACCTTTACCCTTATTCTAATCCTTAAACCAACTCTAACCTTAACCTTTACCCTTATTCTAATCCTTAAACCAACTCTAACCTTTACCCTTATTCTAATCCTTAAACCAACTCTAACCTTAACCTTTACCCTTATTCTAATCCTTAAACCAACTGTAACCTTTACCTTTATTCTAATCCTTAAACCAACTCTAACCTTAACCTTTACCCTTATTCTAATCCTTAAACCAACTGTAACCTTTACCCTTATTCTAATCCTTAAACCAACTCTAACCTTAACCTTTACCCTTATTCTAATCCTTAAACCAACTGTAACCTTAACCCTTATTCTAATCCTTAAACCAACTCTAACCTTAACCTTAACCCTTATTCTAATCCTTAAACCAACTCTAACCTTAACCCTTATTCTAATCCTTAAACCAACTCTAACCTTAACCTTTACCCTTATTCTAATCCTTAAACCAACTCTAACCTTAACCCTTATTCTAATCCTTAAACCAACTCTAACCTTAACCCTTATTCTAATCCTTAAACCAACTCTAACCTTAACCTTTACCCTTATTCTAATCCTTAAACCAACTCTAACCTTAACCTTAACCCTTATTCTAATCCTTAAACCAACTCTAACCTTAACCTTTACCCTTATTCTAATCCTTAAACCAACTGTGACCTTTACCCTTATTCTAATCCTTAAACCAACTCTAACCTTAACCTTTACCCTTATTCTAATCCTTAAACCAACTCTAACCTTTACCCTTATTCTAATCCTTAAACCAACTCTAACCTTAACCTTTACCCTTATTCTAATCCTTAAACCAACTGTAACCTTTACCTTTATTCTAATCCTTAAACCAACTCTAACCTTAACCTTTACCCTTATTCTAATCCTTAAACCAACTGTAACCTTTACCCTTATTCTAATCCTTAAACCAACTCTAACCTTAACCTTTACCCTTATTCTAATCCTTAAACCAACTGTAACCTTAACCCTTATTCTAATCCTTAAACCAACTCTAACCTTAACCTTAACCCTTATTCTAATCCTTAAACCAACTCTAACCTTAACCCTTATTCTAATCCTTAAACCAACTCTAACCTTAACCTTTACCCTTATTCTAATCCTTAAACCAACTCTAACCTTAACCCTTATTCTAATCCTTAAACCAACTCTAACCTTAACCCTTATTCTAATCCTTAAACCAACTCTAACCTTAACCTTTACCCTTATTCTAATCCTTAAACCAACTCTAACCTTAACCTTAACCCTTATTCTAATCCTTAAACCAACTCTAACCTTAACCTTTACCCTTATTCTAATCCTTAAACCAACTCTAACCTTAAGCAACTGCTTGCTATCAACATATTTTATTTATTTAACTAGGCAATGTTATCATTTGTCATCATTTGCTATAATTTGTTATCATTTCTTATCATTTACTAGTCTAAAAATATAGTAGTAATTCTAAAGCAATGAAGTCATTGATAATCTCACCAGGTCTTGTTTTAAAATGTGTATTTATGTTGTCGGGGGTTTGAAACAGTCGGAATCAGAGGTATTAGTAGAACAGGTTCAAATGAACAAACCACTTTCTACATTTAGGGTACATCTAGGCGTTATTTGTTAACGTAGGCATAGGCTATTCATATGACTGTAATGCTACATATTTAAATAAATCAACAGCCGGCATGCAGTAGGCCATCAATAAAATTGGTATTTTCACATAAGAAAATGTTGGTCAAAACATACAGGCTACCCTACATCGTATCTAAACATAAAATAAATGAAAGGTGATATTTCTGGTACATAGACTTGGTGTCGATGCTGCTGAAGATGAGGAGTGTGATGAAGCAGACAGCCAATAGGCTACGAGTTGAGAGGGATGGGATGTCACTTTCGCAAGTCAGGGGTCAGTGATGACAAGCTACAGGGGTCAGTGATGACAAGCTACAGGGGTCAGTGATGACAAGCTACAGGGGTCAGTGATGACAAGCTACAGGGGTCAGTGATGACAAGCTACAGGGGTCAGTGATGACAAGCTACAGGGGTCAGTGATGACAAGCTACAGGGGTCAGTGATGACAAGCTACAGGGGTCAGTGATGACAAGCTACAGGGGTCAGTGATGACAAGCTACAGGGGTCAGTGATGACAAGCTACAGGGGTCAGTGATGACAAGCTACAGGGGTCAGTGATGATAAGCTACAGGGGTCAGTGATGACAAGCTACAGGGGTAGGCTGTGTAAAGGAAGAGTTTGGGAAAGAGCTCAACATGAAATTGGACTGCAGCTCTCCGTGGGACAGTCTGGCAGATATTGTAAATATTGTGTGTAACACAATGCTATTTGCAGTGGCATGGTAGGACAACCCGTTGACTGCAGCCATTTCTGCTAGAATTTCATCCAGGTCGACTTGAGGTAAGACTACATTGTTCTAGGACGCTTTGCTGCTAAAACCCCCTCTCTGAACGTCCTGAACCCCCCCCCCCTCTCTGAACGTGCTGAATCCCCCCCCCCCCTCTCTGAATGTGCTGAACCCCCCCCCCCCTCTCTCTGAACGTGCTGAACCCCCCCCTCCCTCTCTGAACGTGCTGAACCCCCCCCCCCCTCTCTGAACGTGCTGAACCCCCCACCCCTCTCTGAACGTGCTGAACCCCCCCCCCCTCTTTGAACGTCCTGAAACCCCCCCCCCTCTCTGAACGTGCTGAACCCCCCCCCCCCTCTCTGAATGTCCTGAAACCCCCCCCCTCTCTGAACGTGCTGAACCCCCCCCCCTCTCTGAACGTGCTGAACCCCCCCCCCCCCTCTCTGAACATGCTGAACCCCCCCCCCCCTCTCTGAACGTGCTGAACCCCCCCCCCCCTCTCTGAACGTGCTGAACCCCCGCCCTCTCTGAACGTGCTGAACCCCCCCCTCTCTGAACGTGCTGAACCCCGCCCCCCCTCTCTGAACGTGCTGAACCCCGCCCCCCCTCTCTGAATGTCCTGAAACCCCCCCCTCTCTGAACGTGCTGAACCCCCCCCCCCCCCTCTCTGAACGTGCTGAACCCCCCCTCTGAACGTGCTGAAACCCCCCCCCCTGAACTTGAAGTTTCTCACAGCAAGGAAATCATGTTCTGATGCTGATTGGCTGGTTTTTAGCAGATATGAAACAATTGTTCTTTACTTCTCAGGAAGTCTGAATATTTTATGTCTGTTACCACTGATAACCTGAATGACCCTAGAACGTTTTGGAATGCTGTTAAGTCTATGTCTGGTAACAGTAATGTTAATGAATTACCGTCATGTGTTTTGAAGGACTCTGTTGCTGTATATGACAAAACTGAAATGCTGAATTGTTTCAATGAGCACATTGTATCATCTGGTAGGCTGTTTGATCCAGTGTCCTCTGTCTCTGTCCAACCCTGTGTGGATGAACCAGTGTCCTCTGTCTCTGTCCAACCCTGTGTGGATGAACCAGTGTCCTCTGTCTCTGTACAACCCTGTGTGGATGAACCAGTGTCCCCTGTCTCTGTACAACCCTGTGTGGATGAACCAGTATCCTCTGTCTCTGTCCAACCCTGTGTGGATGAACCAGTGTCCCCTGTCTCTGTACAGCCCTGTGTGGATGAACCAGTGTCCTCTGTCTCTGTCCAACCCTGTGTGGATGAACCAGTGTCCTCTGTCTCTGTCCAACCCTGTGTGGATGAACCAGTGTCCTCTGTCTCTGTACAACCCTGTGTGGATGAACCAGTATCCTCTGTCTCTGTCCAACCCTGTGTGGATGAACCAGTGTCCTCTGTCTCTGTACAACCCTGTGTGGATGAACCAGTGTCCTCTGTCTCTGTCCAACCCTGTGTGGATGAACCAGTGTCCTCTGTCTCTGTCCAACCCTGTGTGGATGAACCAGTGTCCCCTGTCTCTGTACAACCCTGTGTGGATGAACCAGTGTCCCCTGTCTCTGTACAACCCTGTGTGGATGAACCAGTGAGAGCTGGTCAAACTTGTAGCTTTTTGCCATTCTCAGTGCAGGTGGTACATAAAGCCCTGAAATCCTTAGATCAGAGAAAGCCTGCAGGTCCTCATCTTCTGGATCCCTGCTTTTTAAATCTGGCAGCTGATTTCATAGCTGAACCACTAACATATCTGTTCAATCTAACCCTGGAATGAAATGAAATTCCAAAGATCTGGAAATCAGCATTTGTTCTACCACTTTTAAAAGGGGGAGATCCAACTCTTTTAAATAATTATAGGCCAATCTCAAAGCTGTCACCCCTGGTGAAAATACTTGAAACCATTGTGAGTGAACAGCTAAGAGTTTTTATATACTAACTATATTTTATCAATGTACCAATCGGGCTTCAGGAAGAAGCATAGCACAATTACAGCAGCCATACAGCAGCCATATCACTGAAGCCCTTGACAAAAAACAGCACTGTGTCTCACTTTGGCTTTTGATACAGTTGATCATGCTATACTAAGGCAGAGATTGTCGAGTGTAGGTCTTTCGGAGCGTGCAGTTGCATGGTTTGCTAACTATCTGTCTGATAGAACTCAGTGCACTCAATTTGATGGGCTCATGTCTGTTAAATGTTCTGTCTTTAATGGTGTGCCCCAAGGCTCTGTACTTGGTCCCCTCTTATTCACTATTTATATAAATAATTTAGACAAAAATGTCCAAAATGCGCACCTTCATTTTTATGCTGATGAAACTGTTATTTACTGTTGTGCCTCGTCTCTCACAAAAGCTTTCCAGAACTTGCAAAATGCTTTTTTATACTGTTCAACATTCATTGTGTCAATTGAAGCTTATCCTCAATACTGACTAAACTAATGGTGTTTTCTACAGCAAGAAATAGACCTCTGAACTTTCACCTATTACTACCTGTCAGGGCAAGGAGATTGAGGTTGTAACCTCATATAAATATCTTGGAATTTTAATTGATGATGGCCTCTCTTTTAAATTGCATAATCAACAACTTACAAAAAAAATTGAAGCTGAAGTTGGGATTTTATTTTAGGAATAAGGTCTGTTTTTCTTTTGAAGCCAGAAGGAGGCTAGTGTCAGCTACATTTATGCCTTTACTAGACTATGGGGATATTTTATATATGAATGCTTCCGCTCAGTGTTTGAGATCAATTGACACTCTTTACCATGGCACTTTGAGATGTATTTTAATCTGCAAAACCCTTACGCACCACTGCACTTTGTATACCAGGGTTGGCTGGCCTTCTCTAGTCACTCGTAGGCTCAGTCACTGGTATACTTTTATTTACAAAGCCATTTTGGGTTTACTACCTTTTTATTTGGGCATTTTTATTGTTCAGAAATGTGGTGGGTTCTCTCTTCGTTCGCTGGACTTTATCCTGCTACCTGTTCCAAGTGTTCGAACTGAATTTGGTAAAAGGTCTTTTATGTACTCTGCGCCATCGTCTTGGAACGCCTTACAAAATAATTTTAAACTGGAAGAACTTGTCCCGATTGGTGTTTTTAAATCACTGATGAAGGATTTTGAGGCTGATTCCCTGACCTGTCAATGTTTTTAATTTGCTGTTTTTGATTTTGTTATACTCTTGTGAATTCTATGGTTTTTACTAGATTACTTGTAGTTTTTCATGTTGTTTGTCTAATTTTTGTAATGACTTGGTGCTGCCTATCTTGGCTAGGACGCTCTTGAAAAATAGATTTTTAAATCTCAATGAGCCCTTCCTGGTTAAATAAAGGTATAATAAAAAAATAATTATCCCGGGAAACGGGAGTGAGTTTGGGCGGTAAATCACGGTAACCCGGTTCCCGCTATTAATCTATATGTGTGTGTGTGTGTGTGTGTGTGTGTGTGTGTGTGTGTGTGGAGAGACATCCTCTGAAGGTGTAGCATCCTGTAGTCTCATTGGTCAGGAGACACACAGCAGAGATACTGTTAAATCATCCTGTAGTCTCCCTGGTCAGGAGACACACAGCAGAGATACTGTTAAATCATCCTGTAGTCTCCCTGGTCAGGAGACACACAGCAGAGATACTGTTAAATCATCCTGTAGTCTCCCTGGTCAGGAGACACACAGCAGAGATACTGTTAAATCATCCTGTAGTCTCATTGGTCAGGAGACACACAGCAGAGATACTGTTAAATCATCCTGTAGTCTCATTGGTCAGGAGACACACAGCAGAGATACTGTTAAATCATCCTGTAGTCTCATTGGTCAGGAGACACACAGCAGAGATACTGTTAAATCATCCTGTAGTCTCATTGGTCAGGAGACACACAGCAGAGATACTGTTAAATCATCCTGTAGTCTCATTGGTCAGGAGACACACAGCAGAGATACTGTTAAATCATCCTGTAGTCTCATTGGTCAGGAGACACACAGCAGAGATACTGTTAAATCATCCTGTAGTCTCCCTGGTCAGGAGACATACAGCAGAGATACTGTTAAATCATCCTGTAGTCTCATTGGTCAGGAGACACACAGCAGAGATACTGTTAAATCATCCTGTAGTCTCCCTGGTCAGGAGACACACAGCAGAGATACTGTTAAATCATCCTGTAGTCTCCCTGGTCAGGAGACACACAGCAGAGATACTGTTAAATCATCCTGTAGTCTCCCTGGTCAGGAGACACACAGCAGAGATACTGTTAAATCATCCTGTAGTCTCCCTGGTCAGGAGACACACAGCAGAGATACTGTTAAATCATCCTGTAGTCTCATTGGTCAGGAGACACACAGCAGAGATACTGTTAAATCATCCTGTAGTCTCATTGGTCAGGAGACACACAGCAGAGATACTGTTAAATCATCCTGTAGTCTCATTGGTCAGGAGACACACAGCAGAGATACTGTTAAATCATCCTGTAGTCTCCCTGGTCAGGAGACACACAGCAGAGATACTGTTAAATCATCCTGTAGTCTCCCTGGTCAGGAGACACACAGCAGAGATACTGTTAAATCATCCTGTAGTCTCCCTGGTCAGGAGACACACAGCAGAGATACTGTTAAATCATCCTGTAGTCTCCCTGGTCAGGAGACACACAGCAGAGATACTGTTAAATCATCCTGTAGTCTCCCTGGTCAGGAGACACACAGCAGAGATACTGTTAAATCATCCTGTAGTCTCATTGGTCAGGAGACACACAGCAGAGATACTGTTAAATCATCCTGTAGTCTCATTGGTCAGGAGACACACAGCAGAGATACTGTTAAATCATCCTGTAGTCTCATTGGTCAGGAGACACACAGCAGAGATACTGTTAAATCCTCCTGTAGTCTCCCTGGTCAGGAGACACACAGCAGAGATACTGTTAAATCATCCTGTAGTCTCCCTGGTCAGGAGACACACAGCAGAGATACTGTTAAATCATCCTGTAGTCTCCCTGGTCAGGAGACACACAGCAGAGATACTGTTAAATCATCCTGTAGTCTCATTGGTCAGGAGACACACAGCAGAGATACTGTTAAATCATCATGTAGTCTCCCTGGTCAGGAGACACACAGCAGAGATACTGTTAAATCATCCTGTAGTCTCCCTGGTCAGGAGACACACAGCAGAGATACTGTTAAATCATCCTGTAGTCTCCCTGGTCAGGAGACACACAGCAGAGATACTGTTAAATCATCCTGTAGTCTCCCTGGTCAGGAGACACACAGCAGAGATACTGTTAAATCATCCTGTAGTCTCCCTGGTCAGGAGACACACAGCAGAGATACTGTTAAATCCTCCTGTAGTCTCCCTGGTCAGGAGACACACAGCAGAGATACTGTTAAATCATCCTGTAGTCTCCCTGGTCAGGAGACACACAGCAGAGATACTGTTAAATCATCCTGTAGTCTCCCTGGTCAGGAGACACACAGCAGAGATACTGTTAAATCATCCTGTAGTCTCATTGGTCAGGAGACACACAGCAGAGATACTGTTAAATCATCATGTAGTCTCCCTGGTCAGGAGACACACAGCAGAGATACTGTTAAATCATCCTGTAGTCTCCCTGGTCAGGAGACACACAGCAGAGATACTGTTAAATCATCCTGTAGTCTCCCTGGTCAGGAGACACACAGCAGAGATACTGTTAAATCATCCTGTAGTCTCCCTGGTCAGGAGACACACAGCAGAGATACTGTTAAATCATCCTGTAGTCTCCCTGGTCAGGAGACACACAGCAGAGATACTGTTAAATCATCCTGTAGTCTCCCTGGTCAGGAGACACACAGCAGAGATACTGTTAAATCATCCTGTAGTCTCCCTGGTCAGGAGACACACAGCAGAGATACTGTTAAATCATCCTGTAGTCTCCCTGGTCAGGAGACACACAGCAGAGATACTGTTAAATCATCCTGTAGTCTCCCTGGTCAAGAGACACACAGCAGAGATACTGTTAAATCATCCTGTAGTCTCCCTGGTCAGGAGACACACAGCAGAGATACTGTTAAATCATCCTGTAGTCTCCCTGGTCAGGAGACACACAGCAGAGATACTGTTAAATCATCCTGTAGTCTCCCTGGTCAGGAGACACACAGCAGAGATACTGTTAAATCATCCTGTAGTCTCCCTGGTCAGGAGACACACAGCAGAGATACTGTTAAATCATCCTGTAGTCTCCCTGGTCAGGAGACACACAGCAGAGATACTGTTAAATCATCCTGTAGTCTCCCTGGTCAGGAGACACACAGCAGAGATACTGTTAAATCATCCTGTAGTCTCCCTGGTCAAGAGACACACAGCAGAGATACTGTTAAATCATCCTGTAGTCTCCCTGGTCAAGAGACACACAGCAGAGATACTGTTAAATCATCCTGTAGTCTCATTGGTCAGGAGACACACAGCAGAGATACTGTTAAATCATCCTGTAGTCTCATTGGTCAGGAGACACACAGCAGAGATACTGTTAAATCATCCTGTAGTCTCCCTGGTCAGGAGACACACAGCAGAGATACTGTTAAATCATCCTGTAGTCTCATTGGTCAGGAGACACACAGCAGAGATACTGTTAAATCATCCTGTAGTCTCACTGGTCAGGAGACCCCTCCATCTCTGCTGTGTATCTACAGTACATGGTACTCACCAGAGATGGATGTCAAATCAAATAGCATTTTATTTGTCACAATACACATGGTTATCAGATGTTAATGCGAGTGTAGCGAAATGCTTGTGCTTCTAGTTCCGACCATGCAGTAATATCTAACAAGTAATCTAACAAATTCACAGCGACTACCGTATACACACAAGTGTAAAGGGATGAATAAGAATATGTACATATAAATATATGGATGAGCGATGGCCGTGAGGGACAGGGAAGATGCAGTAGATGGTATAGAGTACAGTATATACATATGAGATGAGTGATGTAGGATATGTAGACATTATTAAAGTGGCGTTATTTAAAGTGACTAGTGATACCTTTTATTAAATACATTTTTTACATTTATTAAAGTGGCTAGAGATTTGAGTCAGTATTTAGGCAGCAGCCACTCCATGTTAGTGATTACTATTTAATAACAGTCTAATGGCCTTGAGATAGAAGCTGTTTTTCAGTCTCTCGGTCCCCGCTTTGATGCACCTGTACTGACCTTGCCTTCTGGATGGTAGCAGGGTGAACAGGCAGTGGCTCAGTTGGTTGTTGTCCTTGATGATCTTTTTGGCCTTCCTGTGACATCGGGTGCTGTAGGTGTCATGGAGGGCAGGTAGTTTGCCCCCGGTGATGCGTTGTGCAGACCGCACCACCCTTTGGAGAGCCTTACGGTTGTGGGCGGAGCAGTTGCCGTACCAGGCGGTGATACAGCCCGACAGGATGCTCTCGATTGTGCATCTGTAAAATTTTGTGAGTGTTTTAGGTGACAAGCCAAATTTCTTCAACCTCCTGAGGTTGAAGAGGTGCTGTTGCGCCTTCTTCAGCACGCTGTCTGTGTGGGTGGACCAATTCAGTTTGTCCATGATGTGTACGCCGAGGAACTTAAAACTTTCCACCTTCTCCACTACTGTCCCGTCGATGTGGATGGGGGGGGGGGTGCTCCCTCTGCTGTTTCCTGAAGCCCACAATCATCTCCTTTGTTTTGTTGACGTTGAGTGTGAGGTTATTTTCCTGACACCACACTCCGAGGGCCCTCACCTCCTCCCTGTAGGCCGTCTCGTCGTTGTTGGTAATCAAGCCTACCACTGTAGTGTCGTCTGCAAACTTGATGATTGCGTTGGAGGCGTGCAAGGCCACGCAGTTATGGGTGAACAGGGAGTACAGGAGAGGGCTGGGGATGCACCCTTGTGGGGCCCCAGTGTTGAGGATCAGCGGGGTGGAGATGTTGTTACCTACCCTCACCACCTGGGGGCGGCCCGTCAGAAAGTCCAGGACCCAGTTGCACAGGGCGGGGTCGAGACCCAGGGTCTCGAGCTTAATGATGAGTTTGGAGGTTACTATGGTGTTAAATGCTGAGCTGTAGTCAATGAACAGTATTCTTACATACGTATTGCTCTTGTCCAGATGGGATAGGGCAGCGTGCAGTGTGATGGCGATTGCATCGTCTGTGGACCTATTTGGGCAGTAAGCAAATTGAAGTGGGTCTAGGGTGTCAGGTAAGGTGGAGGTGATATGATCCTTGACTAGTCTCTCAAAGAACTTCATGATGACGGAAGCGAGTGCTACATGGCGGTAGTCGTTTAGTTCAGTTCAGTTACCATAGCTTTCTTGGGAACAGGAACAATGGTGGCCCTGTTGAAGCATGTGGGAACAGCAGACTGGTATAGGGATTGATTGAATATGTCCGTAAACACACCAGCCAGCCGGTCTGCGCAGGCTCTGAGGACCCGGCTAGGGATGCCGTCTGGGCCGGCAGCCTTGCGAGGGTTAACACGTTTAAATGTTTTACTCACGTTGGCTGCGGTGAAGGAGAGCCCACAGGCTTTGGTAGCGGGCCGTGTCAGTTGCACTGTATTGTACTCAAAGCGAGCAAAGAAGTTGTTTAATTTGTCTGGGAGCAAGACGTCGATGTCCGCGACGGGGCTGGTTTTCCTTTTGTAATCTGTGATTGACTGTAGACCCTGCCACATACGTCTCGTGTTTGAGCCGTTGAATTGCAACTACTTTGTCTCTATACTGATGCTTAGCTTGTTTGATTGCCTTGCGGAGGGAATAGCTACACTGTTTGTATTCTTTCATGTTTCCAGTCACCTTGCCATGATTTAAAAGCGGTGGTTCGTGCTTTCAGTTTTGTGTGAATGCTGCCATCAATCCACGGTTTCTAGTTAGGGAAGGTTTTAATAGTCACAGTGGGTACAACGTCACCGATGCACTTGCTAATAAACTCGCTCACCAAGTCAGCGTATAGATCAATGTTGTTGTCTGAGGCTATCAGGAACATATCCCAGTCCAGGTGATCGAAGCAATCTTGAAGCGTGAAATCCGATTGGTCAGACCAGCGTTGGATAGACATAAGCATGGGCGTTTCCTGTTTTAGTTTCTGTCGATAGGCTGGGAGCAACAAAATGGAGTTATGGTCAGATTAGCCGAAGGGAGGGTGGGGAGGGCTTCGTATGCATCGCGGAAGTTAGAGTAGCAATGATCCAGAATGCTACCAGCTCCTGTCGCGCATTCAATATGCTGATAGAATTTAGGAAGCCTTGTTCTCAGATTAGCTTTGTTAAAATCCCCAGCTACAATAAATGCACCCTCAGGGTATATCATTTCCATTTTACATAGAGTCCAGTGAAGTTATTTTTGGGCCGTCGAGGTATCTGCTTGAAGGGGATATACCCGGCTGTGACTATAATCAAAGAGATTTCTCTTGGTAGATAATGATGTCAGCATTTGATTGTAAGGAATTCTAAGTCAGGTGAACTAAAGGACTTGAGTTCCTGTATGTTGTTATGATTACACCATGAGTCGTTAATCATAAGGCATACACCCCCGCCCTTCTTCTTACCAGAGAAGTGTTTGTTTCTGTCGGCGCGATGTGTGAAGAATCCGGCTGGCTGTACCGACTCTGACAACATATCCCGAGTGAGCCATGTTTCCGTGAAACAGAGAATGTTACAATCTCTGATGTCTCTCAGGAAGGCAATTTGTGCCCTAATTTCGTCCACATTGTTGTCCAGAGATTGGACATTGGCGAGTAATACGCTCGGAAGCGGTGGATGGTGTGCTCACCTTCTAAGTCTGACCAGCAGGCCGCTCCATCTGCCTCTCCTGCGGCGACCGCGTTGTTTTGAGTCGGCCTCTGTGGTAATGTTGGTTAGTTGACGTCGCTTTTATATCCAATAGTTTTTCTCGGCTGTATGTAATAACACTTGAGATTTTCTGGTCTAACAATGGGAGAAATAATACATAAAAAACGAATTACTGCATAGTTTCCTAAGGACCTGAAGCGAGGCGAACATCTCTGTCGGCGCCATCATGTTCTCTCATGTATCTACATTACACGGTACTCACCAGAGATGGAGGTATCTACAGTACACGGTACTCACCAGAGATGGAGGTATCTACAGTACATGGTACTCACCAGAGATGGAGGTATCTACAGTACACGGTACTCACCAGAGATGGAGGTATCTACAGTACACGGTACTCACCAGAGATGGAGGTATCTACAGTACATGGTACTCACCAGAGATGGAGGTATCTACATTACATGGTACTCACCAGAGATGGAGGTATCTACATTACATGGTACTCACCAGAGATGGAGGTATCTACAGTACATGGTACTCATTACACGGTACTCACCAGAGATGGAGGTATCTACATTACATGGTACTCACCAGAGATGGAGGCATCTACATTACATGGTACTCACCAGAGATGGAGGTATCTACAGTACATGGTACTCATTACACGGTACTCAACAGAGATGGAGGTATCTACATTACATGGTACTCACCAGAGATGGAGGCATCTACATTACATGGTACTCACCAGAGATGGAGGTATCTACAGTACACGGTACTCACCAGAGATGGAGGTATCTACAGTACACGGTACTCACCAGAGATGGAGGTATCTACAGTACACGGTACTCACCAGAGATGGAGGTATCTACAGTACATGGTACTCACCAGAGATGGAGGTATCTACAGTACATGGTACTCACCAGAGATGGAGGTATCTACAGTACATGGTACTCACCAGAGATGCAGGTATCTACAGTACATGGTACTCACCAGAGATGGAGGTATCTACAGTACATGGTACTCATTACATGGTACTCACCAGAGATGGAGGTATCTACAGTACATGGTACTCACCAGAGATGGAGGTATCTACATTACATGGTACTCATTACATGGTACTCACCAGAGATGGAGGTATCTACTGTACACGGTACTCACCAGAGATGGAGGTAACTACAGTACATGGTACTCACCAGAGATGGAGGTATCTACAGTACACGGTACTCACCAGAGATGGAGGTAACTACAGTACATGGTACTCACCAGAGATGGAGGTATCTACATTACACGGTACTCACCAGAGATGGAGGTATCTACAGTACATGGTACTCACCAGAGATGGAGGTATCTACAGTACATGGTACTCACCAGAGATGGAGGTATCTATAGTACATGGTACTCACCAGAGATGGAGGTATCTACAGTACATGGTACTCATTACATGGTACTCACCAGAGATGGAGGTAACTACAGTACATGGTACTCACCAGAGATGGAGGTATCTACAGTACATGGTACTCACCAGAGATGGAGGTATCTACAGTACATGGTACTCACCAGAGATGGAGGTATCTACAGTACATGCCAGCTTGCATTCTCTCTCACGTACTCTGATGGTAGGCAAGAACGGAACATTCTCATCTAGATAAATCCGTTAGGAGTTTGAAATGTCTCAATAACAAAATGAGTCTGTCTCTCATTATGTGTTCCTCCTTCGCCCAGGTTGCTTCCCAAAAGGGCACCCTATTCCCTATTTAGTGCACTACCTTTGATCAGGGCTCTGGCCAAATGTAGTGCACGATATAGGGAATAGGGTGCCCTTTTGGACACATCCCCAGTGTGTTTTCTTTCTATTTCTAAGGTAGGAGGAATGTGAAACGTCATCTGTACTGGCCTGGGGGTTGGGCCAGCTGGTTCTCTCTCTAGGAGAATTCCACTTCCCAATGTTTTACAGCTTAGGTTCGATTGTGACTAGGACAGAGAACCTGGGACGAGGACAGAGAACCTGGGACGAGGACAGAGAACCTGGGAAGAGGACAGAGAACCTGGGAAGAGGACAGAGAACCTGGGACGAGGACAGAGAACCTGGGACTAGGACAGAGAACCTGGGACTAGGACAGAGAACCTGGGACGAGGACAGAGAACCCGGGACTGGGACAGAGAACCCGGGACTGGGACAGAGAACCCGGGACTGGGACAAAGAACCCGGGACTGGGACAGAGAACCCGGGACTGGGACAGAGAACCCGGGACTGGGACAGAGAACCCGGGACTGGGACAGAGAACCCGGGACGGGGACAGAGAACCCGGGACGGGGACAGAGAACCCGGGACGGGGACAGAGAACCCGGGACGGGGACAGAGAACCCGGGACGGGGACAGAGAACCCGGGAATGGGACAGAGAACCCGGGAATGGGACAGAGAACCCGGGACTGGGACAGAGAACCCGGGACTGGGACAGAGAACCCGGGACTGGGACAGAGAACCCGGGACGGGGACAGAGAACCCGGGACGGGGACAGAGAACCCGGGACGGGGACAGAGAACCCGGGACGAGGACAGAGAACCTGGGACAGCGAACCTGGGACGGGGACAGAGAACCCGGGACGGGGACAGAGAACCTGGGATGAGGACAGAGAACCTGGGACTAGGACAGAGCACCTGGGACAGCGAACCTGGGACGAGGACAGAGAACCTGGGACTGGGACAGAGCACCCGGGACTGGGACAGAGCACCCGGGACTGGGACAGAGCACCCGGGACTGGGACAGAGCACCCGGGACTAGGACAGAGAACCCGGGACTGGGACAGAGAACCTGGGACTAGGACAGAGAACCTGGGACGAGGACAGAGCACCTGGGACTGGGACAGAGAACCTGGGACTGTGACAGAGTAGTAATCTACCTGTGGTTGCCCAATGCACATCAAATCAAATTGTATTTGTCACATGTGCCTAATACAACAGGTGTAGAAATATTGTAGCAGAAAATAGCTTACCTTCTATACTTTCTGTTCCTACTTTGTCTCTGTTTATTTTAAACGTTTATTTAGGCTATGTAAAGTCCTCTTAACTCCTAAAGCTGTCTTCGACGAGTTGACTTAGCCTTTCCTAACCCAATAGAGAAGGCTGTTGTAAAGAACCGCCCCCCCCCCAACCCTACAGGAAGAATAGGCTCCATTATTCCAACAACAGTTAGCCAGGCTAGCTGCCAGGCTAGCTGCCAGGCTAGCTGCCAGGCTAGCTGCAGCTGGTGCCTTAAGAATTACCACACCCCATTGGGTTCCAGTCACGGTTTATCAGCTAAGCTGTCAAATAAGCTCGCTAGCTTTCAGTACACAACAACTAGCATTTAACTGCTAACGCTAACACAGAAGCCCTAATATAGGTAAAGTGCCTCGCTAATAAGGCCGCGCCACTTTAAAGCAGCGCTAACCGGTAGCTGACACACCCATAATAGTTTATCTCAGCCCTGCTTTGTTGACTTGGCAGAGGGTTTGATCTTGATGAGTAAATTGAACACGCAGCATATTACTGGAAGCTGCAGAGCATAGCTTATCCCTTTGTGTTAGGCTAGGCCTAGCATGCAGTTCTTAAGGAGTGAGGGGGTAAGAGGAAGGGAGGGAGTGAGGGAGTGCGGGGGGAAAGAGGGAGGGAGGGATGGATGGGATGAGATGGGAGGGAAGTGAGTGAGTGAGTGGGAGGGAGGGAGGGAGGGAGGGAGAAATGGGGGAAAGAGGGAGGGATGGAGGAAGGGGAAAGAGGGAAGGATGTGATGGAAGGGAGGGAGGGAGTGAGGGGGGAAAGAGGAATGGAGGGATGGGATGAGATGGGAGGGAATGGAGGGAGGGGTAAATGAGGTGGGGGATCACGTGAGTGACTTGTAATTATATTTATGTTAGGATCCTTTCAATCTGTCACAGTAAATGTGTTTGACTCGTCCCGTTGTCGATGATTAGAGGATTAAAGCCCTTGTTATGAGCTTAAAGGACTGCTGAGACGGAGAGAGGGAACTACAGAGATGGAGAGAGAGAGAGGGAACTACAGAGACGGAGAGAGAGAGGGAACTACAGAGACGGGGAGAGAGAGAGGGAACTACAGAGACGGAGAGAGAGAGAGAACTACAGAGACGGAGAGAGAGAGGGAACTACAGAGACGGAGAGAGAGAGGGAACTACAGAGACGGAGAGAGAGAGAGAACTACAGAGACGGAGAGAGAGAGGGAACTACAGAGACGGAGAGAGAGAGAGGGAACTACAGAGACGGAGAGAGAGAGGGAACTACAGAGACGGAGAGAGAGAGAGAGGGAACTACAGAGACGGAGAGAGGGGGAACTACAGAGACGGAGAGAGAGGGAACTACAGAGACGGAGAAAGGGGGAACTACAGAGACGGAGAGAGAGGGAACTACAGAGACGGAGAGAGAGGGAACTACAGAGACGGAGAGAGAGGGAACTACAGAGACGGAGAGAGAGAGGGAACTACAGAGACGGAGAGAGAGAGGGAACTACAGAGACGGAGAGAGAGAGGGAACTACAGAGACGGAGAGAGAGAGGGAACTACAGAGACGGAGAGAGAGAGAGAGAACTACAGAGACAGAGAGAGAGAGAGAGAACTACAGAGACGGAGAGAGAGAGGTAACTACAGAGACGGAGAGAGAGAGGGAACTACAGAGACGGAGAGAGGGAACTACAGAGACAGAGAGAGAGAGAGAGAACTACAGAGACGGAGAGAGAGAGGTAACTACAGAGACGGAGAGAGAGAGAGGGAACTACAGAGACGGAGAGAGAGAGGGAACTACAGAGACGGAGAGAGAGAGGGAACTACAGAGACGGAGAGAGAGAGAGAGGGAACTACAGAGACGGAGAGAGAGAGGGAATTACAGAGACGGAGAGACGGAGAGAGAGGGAACTACAGAGACGGAGAGAGGGGGAACTACAGAGACGGAGAGAGAGGGAACTACAGAGACGGAGAGAGAGGGAACTACAGAGAAGGAGAGAGAGGGAACTACAGAGACGGAGAGAGAGGGAACTACAGAGACGGAGAGAGGGAAACTACAGAGACGGAGAGAGAGGGAACTACAGAGACGGAGAGAGAGGGAACTACAGAGACGGAGAGAGAGGGAACTACAGAGACGGAGAGAGAGGGAACTACAGAGACGGAGAGAGGGAAACTACAGAGACGGAGAGAGGGAAACTACAGAGACGGAGAGAGGGAAACTACAGAGACGGAGAGAGGGAAACTACAGAGACGGAGAGAGGGAAACTACAGAGACGGAGAGATTGAACTACGGAGATGGAGAGAGGGATCTACGGAGACGGAGAGAGGGAACTACGGAGGCGGAGGAGTCACCGCGGAGAAGACGTCAGCCCCTGGGCGTTCGGAAGACATCAGCCCCATGGCGTTCGGAAGACGTCAGCCCCTGGGCGGTGGAAGACGTCAGCCCCTGGGCGTTCGGAAGACGTCAGCCCCTGGGCGTTCGGAAGACGTCAGCCCCTGGGCGGTGGAAGACGTCAGCCCCTGGGCGTTCGGAAGACGTCAGCCCCTGGGCGTTCGGAAGACGTCAGCCCCTGGGCGTTCAAAAGACGTCAGCCCCTGGGCGGTGGAAGACGTCAGCCCCTGGGCGTTTCGAAGACGTCAGCCCCTGGGCGTTTCGAAGACGTCAGCCCCTGGGCGGTGGAAGACGTCAGCCCCTGGGCGTTTCGAAGACGTCAGCCCCTGGGCGTTTCGAAGACGTCAGCCCCTGGGCGTTTCGAAGACGTCAGCCCCTGGGCGGCGGAAGACGTCAGCCCCTGGGCGGCGGAAGACGTCAGCCCCTGGGCGGCGGAAGACGTCAGCCCCTGGGCGGCGGAAGACGTTAGCCCCTGGGCGGCGGTCGTCTTCTAAGTACGATTGAATGTGAAGGCAGAGGGAATAACAGGGGTGATGTTACGGTACACACAGTGTTTGCTTTGAGGACAGAGGAAATAACTCTCTCTCTTCTTCAAAGGAACGGGCAACCATCCAAGAGTTAGCGGGAAGAATTCATCCAGATAAATGGTTCTCAGTTGATTCTCAGAAACTTTTTTTTGTTTTTTTGTTGTTTTTGTTTCTGGGATCAAAGAACTTGTAATGTGAATATCTCTGTTCCTGCGACAGCAAGATAACTTACACCACACAGTTTTCAAACTTCACAGACACACACATGTAGACATAAATTCTCCAATGGAGAATTATTAATAGTTATCCTCAGTAAATCTGTGGTTTGTCGTTAATGTTTTCACACCTTATCTTCCTCCATATAGATGTGTTGTAATCATTAAATGAATGGCCATTCAACAACATGGTATTTTTCAGAAGCACTAATGTATTGAACTACATGAAAATCTAATCAAATCAAATCCATTTTTTTTAACTAGATGAAAATTGTTATCCTCACTGTGTTGGGTTTGTCCTCATAACAAACTATTAGCAAGAAACTATTTTCTGTCCAAAATAGTCCAGTGTTTCCTGGGTTTGAAATGGCCTCTATGTAAATAACACAGCTCCATTTGTAAGCCAATCACATGTAGCCTATTCAATGTCCTTTTGTGTTTTTATTATTGCAGAATAGAACACATAGGCCTTGTTTAGCTACCGGGACACACACAGACACAGACAGACACAGACAGACACAGACAGACACAGACAGACACAGACAGACACAGACAGACACAGACAGACACAGACAGACACAGACAGACAGACACACACACATATACACATATACACACACACATATATACACACATATACACACACACATATATACACACATATACACACACACATATATACACACACACACACATATATACACACACACACACACACACATATACACACACACATACACACACACACACACACACACACACACACACACACACACACACACACACACACACACACACACACACACACATATATACACATAAACACATACATACACATATATACACATACACACACACACACACACACACACACACACACACACACACACACACACATACTAAACTTATTCTAATCTACAATATGGCTTTTAATAAGCAGAAAAATCTAGGAATTATTTGTGCTGTTATCTTTGTTTGTTGATGTTGAATGCACTGCTAATATTAATGGTCCACAGAGAGAAAAATACATATTTATAAATCAGAGTAGTTATATGATAATGTGTGGTTTTGGTTGTTTTTGACGACTGTAAAACAAGTCCCCTCGGGAACGAATACAGATCGGATCCCCCGTTGTTGGTATGCGTACTGTTTAGCTGTACTCGATGGCATTATTCTGTATTGGCAAACCTCTCTGAGACGTACTGTATTTCATAGATGGTGACTATAGCCCCTGGTCAACAGTAGTGCACTATATAGGGAATAGGGTGCAAGGGTTCTGGTCAACAGTAGTGCACTATATAGGGAATAGGGTGCAAGGGTTCTGGTCAACAGTAGTGCACTATATAGGGAATAGGGTGCAAGGGTTCTGGTCAACAGTAGTGCACTATATAGGGAATAGGGTGGAAGCGTTCTGGTCAACAGTAGAGATGGCTGCCCGGCCACACTGAGCAATCGGGGGAGAAGGGCCTTGGTCAGGGAGGTGACCAAGAACCCCATGGTCATTCTGACAGAGCTCCAGAGTTCCTCTGTGGAGATGGGAGAACCTTCCAGAAGGACAACCATCTCTGAAGCACAGACGGAAGCCAGTAAAAGGCACATGACAGCCCGCTTGGAGTTTGCTAAAAGGCACCTAAAGACTCTCAGACCATGAGAAACAAGATTCTCTGGTCTGATGAAACCAAGATTGAACTCTTTGGCCTGAATGCCAAGCGTCACGTCTGGAGGAAATCTGGCACCATCCCTATGGTGGAGCATGGTGGTGGCAGCATCATGCTTTGGGGATGTTTTTCAGCAGTAGGCACTGGGAGACTAGTCAGCATCGAGGGAAAGATGAACGGAGCAAAGTACAGAGAGATCCTTGATGAAAACCTGCTCCAGAGTGCTCAGGACCTCAGACTGGGGTGAAGGTTCACCTTCCAACAGGACCACGACCCTAAGCACACCTCCAAGACAACGCAGGAGTGGCTTCGGGACAAGTCTCTGAATGGCCCAACCAGAGCCCGGACTTGAACCCAATCGAACATCTCTGGAGAGACCTGAAAATAGCTGTGCAGCAACACTCCCCATTCAACCTGACAGAGCTTGAGAGGATCTGCAGAGAAGAATGGGAGAAACTCCCCGAATACAGGTGTGCCATGCTTGTAGCGTCATACCCAAGAAGACTTGAGGCTGTAATCGCTGCCAAAGGTGCTTCAACAAAGTACTGAGTAAAGGGTCTGAATACTTATATAAATGTCATATTTCAGGTTTTTATATTTTATTAAATTGCAAATATAAAAAAAAAAAAATGTTTTTGCTTTTGCTTTGTCATAGTGGGGTATTGTGTGTAGATTGATGAGGGAAGAAAAACAATTTAATACATTTTAGAAAAAAGCTGTAACTTAACAAAATGTGGAAAAAGTCAAGGTGTCTGAATACTTTCCAAATTCTCTGTATCAGAAATGGCTGATATATGAATGTTATCTGATGTCATGAACCTGGTTCCTTTTATTTTTTCTTATATATTATTTGTTGTTGCCCTTTTTTGTGGTCTCCAATTGGTAGTTTTAGCCTTGTCTCATCGCTGCAACTCCCGTACGGACTCGGGAGAGGCGAAGGTCGAGAGCCCGGCATTCCCAGAAACACAACCCAACCAAGCCGCACTGCTTCTTGAAACAATACCCACTTAACCCGGAAGCCAGCCGGACCAATGTGTCGGAGGAAGCGCCGTACACCTGGCGACCGTGTCAGCGTGCACTGCCCACCACAGGAGTCGCTAATGTGAGATGGGACAAGGACATCCCTGCCGGCTAAACCCTCCCCTAACCCGGGTGACGCTTGGCCAATTGTGCGCCGCCACATGGGTCTCCCGGTCGCGGCCGGCTGCGACAGAGCCTGAACTCGAACCCAGAATCTCTAGTGACACTGCTAGCACTGCGGTGCAGTGTCTTAGTCCACGGCACCACTCGGGAGGCATATGAACCTTTATTTGGGTTCATACGAAGCAAGAGAAACGAAGCAAGAGAAAACAATATATACATTCAGCAGTCTATTAATCAGTGTGTGTGTGTGTGTGTGTGTGTGTGTGTGTGTGTGTGTGTGTGTGTGTGTGTGTGTGTGTGTGTGTGTGTGTGTGTGTGTGTGTGTGTGTGTGTGTGTGTGTGTGTGTGTGTGTGTGTGTGTGTGTGTGTGTGTGTGTGTGTGTGTGTGTGTGTGTGTGTGTGTGTGTGTGTGCGCGCGCGTCCGTATGCGGCGGGTGTGGAAGCTACGAACCCATAGACTTGGTTCTCTCATCCCTTCCAGGCTTCTGGGAGGGAGGGTGGACAATAAGCCTGTCATAGCGGATGTAAGCAATGTCCCCATGTCTCCTGGCAGCTTTCATGGCTGGGATCAGTTCTTTCCTGAGTGGCCAAGTTACTGTTTTGACTTAAATCTGCTTGAAAATCTATGGCAAGACCTGAACATTTCTGTCTAGCCATAACCCCCAACAGTTTGAAAGACTTATGAAAAGCTTGAATATTTATGAAAATAATAATGAGTTATTATTGCAGAATCCAGGCGTGGATCGATCTTATAGACTTACCCAAGAAGACTCACAGCTGTAATGACTCTTATAGACTTACCCAAGAAGACTCACAGCTGTAATGACTCTTAGAGACTTACCCAAGAAGACTCATAGCTGTAATGACTCTTATAGACTTACCCAAGAAGACTCACAGCTGTAATGACTCTTATAGACTTACCCAAGAAGACTCACAGCTGTAATGACTCTTATAGACTTACCCAAGAAGACTCACAGCTGTAATGACTCTTAGAGACTTACCCAAGAAGACTCATAGCTGTAATGACTCTTATAGACTTACCCAAGAAGACTCACAGCTGTAATGACTCTTATAGACTTACCCAAGAAGACTCACAGCTGTAATGACTCTTATAGACTTACCCAAGAAGACTCACAGCTGTAATGACTCTTATAGACTTACCCAAGAAGACTCACAGCTGTAATGACTCTTATAGACTTACCCAAGAAGACTCACAGCTGTAATGACTCTTATAGACTTATGGTATTTCTAACTTGTATTGACTCAGAGAGCTGAATACTTATGCAATGACTATATTTCAGTTTTTTTTTAATTCTATCAATGTTTATAAATTTGATATATGTTTCCACTTTGACATTAGAGTATTTTGTGTAGATTGTTGGCAAAAAATGTACAATTAAATACATTTTAATCCCACTTTATGACACAATAAAATGCTAAGAAATTCAAGAGATATGAATACTTCTGAAAGGCTGTGGACTAATTTAATGCCCTGGACACGTTCTAATACAGTTGAAGTCAGAAGTTTACATACACTTAGGTTGGAGTCATTAAAACTCGTTTTTCAACCACTCCACAAATTTCTTGTTAACGAACTATAGTTTGTGCATGACACATGTAATTTTTCCAACAATTGTTTACAGACAGATTATTTAATTTATAATTCACTGTATACAGTGATTCCAGTGGGTCAGAAGTTTACATACACTAAGTTGACTGTGCCTTTTAACAGCTTGGAAAATTCCAGAAAATGATGTCATGGCTTTAGAAACTTCTGATAGGCTAATTGACATCATTGGGTCAATTGGAGGTGTACCTGTGAATGTATTTCAAGGCCTACCTTCAAACTCAGTGCCTCTTTGCTTGACATCATGGGAAAATCAAAAGAAATCAAGCCAAGACCTAAGAAAAAAATGTGTAGACCTCCACAAGTCTGGTTCATCCTTGGGAGCAATTTCCAAATGCCTGAAGGTACCTCCAAACATTATGGGACCACGCAGCCGTCATACCGCTCAGGAAGGAGACGCGTTCTGTCTCCTAGAGATGAAAGTACTTTGGTGCGAAAAGTGCAAATCAATCCCAGAACAACAGGAAAGGACCTTGTGAAGATGCTGGAGGAAACAGGTTCAGAGTATCTATATCCACAGTAAAACGAGTCCTATATCGACATAACCTGAAAGGCCGCTCAGCAAGGAAGAAGCCACTGCTCCAAAATCGTCATAAAAAAGCTTGACTATGGTTTGCAACTGCACATGGGGACAAAGATCGTACTTTTTGGAGAAATGTCCTCTCGTCTGATGAAACAAAAATCGAACTGTTTGGCCATAATGACCATTGTTATGTTTGGAGGAAAAAGTGGGATGCTTGCAAGCCGAAGAACACCATCCCAAGCGTGAAGCACGGGGGTGGCGGCATCATGTTGTGCGGGTGCTTTGCTGCAGGAGGGACTGGTGCACTTCACAAAATAGATGGCATCATGAGGAAGAAAAATTCAGTGGATATATTGAAGCAACATCTCAAGACATCAGTCAGGAAGTTAAAGCTTGGTCGCAAATGGGTCTTCCAAATGGACAATGACCCCAAGCATACTTCCAAAGTTGTGGAAAAATGGCTTAAGGACAACAAAGTCAAGGTATTGGAGTGGCCATCACAAAGCCCTGACCTCAATCCTATAGAACATTTGTGGGCAGAACTGAAAAAGCGTGTGCGAGCAAGGAGGCCTACAAACCTGACTCAGTTACACCAGCTCTGTCAGGAGGAATGGGCCAAAATTCACCCAACTTATTGTGGGAAGCTTCTGGAAGGCTACCCGAAACGTTTGACCCAAGTTAAACAATTTAAAGGCAATGCTACCAAATACTAATTGAGTGTATGTAAACTTCTGACCCACTGGGAATGTGATGAAAGAAATAAAAGCTGAAAGAAATAATTCTCTCTACTACTATTCTGAGATTTCACATTCTTAAAATAAAGTGGTGATCCTAACTGACCTAAGACAGGGTATGCTTACTAGGATTAAATGTAAGGAATTGGCTAAGGTGTATGTAAACTTCCTGACTTCCACTGTATGTAGATTGTGTCAGAACAGTGACTAATTTAAAGCCCTGGACACGATCTCTACGTGTCTCGAGCCTGTTTCTGCCGGGTAAGCTGCATGTTCTTCGGCCGCTTCAAGAAGTCTCGGCACGCGTCTCAAAAGGCATCCTATTCCCTACATAGTGCACTACATTTGACCAGGGCCCCATAGTCTGTGGTCAAAAGTAGTGAACTATGTAGGGAATAGGGGACCATTCAGGGTACAGGCTTGGACGTACAGTAACAGGGCTGGCTGATGAATTGATAATGTTTCATTCTGACAGTTGCTCAATACACTCAGCAAAATGGATCTGATTCACTTCATCCGTTTGGCAGATTGACCAGATTGTGGAGTGGAAACAGCTATTCAATACACATCAATTTTAGCTAATGGAGTGTCCGGCCAAAACAGGTAGAGGTGTAATCCCCTCGCGTTAGCAAGAGTCAGATAGCCTCGCCCTAGATATGACTGTACTGGTGGACTTGACTGTTCACTGGTATGCTTATCAGTACTATAAGATGGACCATTACATTCATGGCAGCATTATCCTGTTACTTCCTACTTTCATTGTTGCTAGGCAGCCAGACTAAAATTATACAGTGAATGTATTTATTTGACCTTTTGTTTATTTTACCAGGTCAATTGTCTTCTTTACAATTACTGTAAAAAGTATACGGTGGCTTTTACATTTTAACTCAGAGGTTGACAATTAGGTGATTCTACACTACAACAGACCAGTAGGTGATTCTACACTACAACAGACCAGGAGGTGATTCTACACTACAACAGACCAGTAGGTGATTCTAACAGACCAGTAGGTGGTTCTACAACAGACCAGTAGGTGATTCTAACAGACCAGTAGGTGATTCTACAACAGACCAGTAGGTGATTCTACAACAGACCAGTAGGTGATTCTACAACAGACCAGTAGGTGATTCTACAACAGACCAGTAGGTGATTCTACACTTCAACAGACCAGTAGGTGATTCTACACTACAACAGACCAGTAGGTGATTCTAACAGACCAGTAGGTGATTCTAACGGACCAGTAGGTGATTCTACACTACAACAGACCAGTAGGTGATTCTACAACAGACCAGTAGGTGATTCTACACTACAACAGACCAGTAGGTGATTCTACACTACAACAGACCAGTAGGTGATTCTAC
This sequence comes from Salvelinus alpinus, assembly GCF_045679555.1. Taxonomy (NCBI): domain Eukaryota; kingdom Metazoa; phylum Chordata; class Actinopteri; order Salmoniformes; family Salmonidae; genus Salvelinus; species Salvelinus alpinus. Next base: position 6,246,086 of record NC_092088.1, read on the forward strand.
ACTACAACAGACCAGTAGGTGATTCTACAACAGACCAGTAGGTGATTCTACACTACAACAGACCAGTAGGTGATTCTACACTACAACAGACCAGTAGGTGATTCTACAACAGACCAGTAGGTGAGTCTACACTACAACAGACCAGTAGGTGATTCTACACTACAACAGACCAGTAGGTGATTCTACACTACAACAGACCAGTAGGTGATTCTACTCTACAACAGACCAGTAGGTGATTCTACACTACAACAGACCAGTAGGTGATTCTACACTACAACAGACCAGTAGGTGATTCTACACTACAACAGACCAGTAGGTGATTCTACACTACAACAGACCAGTAGGTGATTCTACACTACAACAGACCAGTAGGTGATTCTACACTACAACAGACCAGTAGGTGATTCTACAACAGTCCAGTAGGTGATTCTACTCTACAACAGACCAGTAGGTGATTCTACACTACAACAGACCAGTAGGTGATTCTACACTACAACAGACCAGTAGGTGATCTACACTACAACAGACCAGTAGGTGATTCTACACTACAACAGACCAGTAGGTGATTCTACAACAGACCAGTAGGTGATTCTAACAGACCAGTAGGTGATTCTAACAGACCAGTAGGTGATTCTACAACAGACCAGTAGGTGATTCTAACAGACCAGTAGGTGATTCTAACAGACCAGTAGGTGATTCTACAACAGACAATTAGGTGATTCTACACTACAACAGACCAGTAGGTGATTCTACTCTACAACAGACCAGTAGGTGATTCTACACTACAACAGACCAGTAGGTGATTCTACAACAGACCAGTAGGTGATTCTACACTACAACAGACCAGTAGGTGATTCTACAACAGACCAGTAGGTGATTCTACAACAGACCAGTAGGTGATTCTACAACAGACCAGTAGGTGATTCTACAACAGACCAGTAGGTGATTCTACAACAGACCAGTAGGTGATTCTACACTACAACAGACCAGTAGGTGATTCTACACTACAACAGACCAGTAGGTGATTCTACAACAGACCAGTAGGTGATTCTACAACAGACCAGTAGGTGATTCTACAACAGACCAGTAGGTGGTTCTAACAGACCAGTAGGTGATTCTACAACAGACCAGTAGGTGATTCTACAACAGACCAGTAGGTGATTCTACAACAGACCAGTAGGTGATTCTACAACAGACCAGTAGGTGATTCTACAACAGACCAGTAGGTGATTCTACAACAGACCAGTAGGTGATTCTACAACAGACCAGTAGATGATTCTACACTACAACAGACCAGTAGGTGATTCTACAACAGACCAGTAGGTGATTCTACAACAGACCAGTTGGTGATTCTACAACCTGGGTTGAGAGTTTGTCCTGCTGTGTTGCAAAGCTGGTCATTCGTCCTAATATTGAGTTAAATAGACACACACCAAATTCAATCATTGAATATATCTTGACTATCATGTTAAATATTGCACTGTTGGGAAAGGTCAGACAACAGTAGGTCCAGAATCATCCTAGAGAGCGCAGTACACTACAGAGACAGATCCCTCTCTGTGTGTGTGAGCCAGGTCACCCATGATACAATCCGTATTCGTATTCGACGTCCATCCGTGTCTGAGGATGTCGGGGAAACGTGTAAACTGGCCAATAGTAGGTTTCGGTTTTTACTAGGGTTGTGTGGACGGGGATGGTGGATGGGCGTAATCATTGTTTTTGAGATGTTTGTTTTAATCCTATCCCAAACCTTAACCAGTTGGAGTTAATGCCTCAACTTAATCCTAACCTTAAAAAAGAGTTGATGCTTAGACTTAAACTTAGACTTAAACTTAGACTTAAACTTAGACTTAAACTTAGACTTAAACTTCAACACTTTGAAATTTGGTGTTTGAGGAACATGGATGAACGTCTAATTCTGACGTGAAGCTGTGAGATCTAGTTGAGGTCTGTCTCTGTCTGTCTGTCTGTCTGTCTCTGTCTCTGTCTCTGTCTCTGTGTCTGTCTGTCTCTGTCTGTCTGTCTCTGTCTGTCTGTCTCTGTCTGTCATTGAAGGTCTCTGCTGTAACTAGGAAGCTTGATCTTGACATCTAGCCACTTAGCTAGCAAGTTAGTAAACCAAATTCACAGCTGGAGTCCTGAGCTGGATTTAATTTATTTGACACATCTTAGATTTCTAATAGTTATACTTCTAGTTTACAAGAAGTGGCATAGCAACGTCTGCATTTCAAAATACCCCCCCGGTATACAGTATAAACATTATATCACCCAAACCTAGTATACACTAGAGAGAGAATCATACCGAGACAGAATAACTGGTTTGTCATCAGCAGCCAGACGGCTCGTCCAGTGGTAACATAATAGCACTATGCACAACAGTATGACCATCATTTAAACAGTAGTGCCCAGCTTGAAAATGTTTCACTTGTAGTGTGTCCCGAATGGCATACTATTCCCTATATAGAGCACTACTTTTGGCTAGAGCCCTATGGCATCCTATTTCCTATATAGTGCACTACTTTAGACCAGAGCCCTATGGCACCCTATTCCCTATATATAGTGCACTACTTTAGACCAGAGCCCTATGGCACCCTATTCCCTATATATAGTGCACTACTTTTGACCAGAGCCCTATGGGCCCGGACATTGGGGACGCTGCCTTGGGGTTTCCTTGAATTGTTAGTTTCCTTAATGTAGTAATATATATATAATAATATAATAATTTTGTCAAACAGATACTAAAGCAGTGGTTAGCTGCCCTCAGGGGGAAACACAAGAACCTTTGTGTCCCAAATGGCACCCTATTCCCTATATAGTGCACTACTTTAGACCAGGGCCCTATGGAACCCTATTCCCTATATAGTGCACTACTTTAGACCAGAGCCCTATGGAACCCTATTCCCTATATAGTGCACTACTTTAGACCAGAGCCCTATGGAACCCTATTCCCTATATAGTGCACTACTTTAGACCAGAGCCCTATGGAACCCTATTCCCTATATATAGTGCACTACTTTAGACCAGGGCCCTATGGAACCCTATTCCCTATATATAGTGCGATACTGTATATGGACCTGGAATATGGTGCCATTTGGGACACTGACAAAGGCTACTTCTCCGCAGCCCTGAAAGGTCCAAAGGGCAGTTTCACACTGCTATGCAACAATGGAGGGTTTGTATGTGTGCAAACACAGAGGGCCTGCGTCCCAAGTTCCATTTGGGACGCAGACGGAGCCATCAGCAGTGAGCTAGCATGCCTGGCAGACCGACCGACGACCAGCTTTTCGGGAGGCAGAGTGCAGCGGTCAGGGCAGAGTGCAGCGGTCAGGGCAGAGTGCAGCGGTCAGGGCAGAGTGCAGCGGTCAGGGCAGAGTGCAGCGGTCAGGGCAGAGTGCAGCGGTCAGGGCAGAGGTCAGGGCAGAGTGCAGCGGTCAGGGCAGAGTGCAGCGGTCAGGGCAGCGGTCAGGGCAGAGTGCAGCGGTCAGGGCAGAGTGCAGCGGTCAGGGCAGAGTGCAGCGGTCAGGGCAGAGTGCAGCGGTCAGGGCAGCGGTCAGGGCAGAGTGCAGCGGTCAGGGCAGAGTGCAGCGGTCAGGGCAGAGTGCAGCGGTCAGGGCAGAGGACGACGACATCGGCGGTCAATTATCGTCCCGACCGATTATCTCTCCTTCTCTAGAGGAGAGTCGTGTTTTTTACATGTATTTTTATTTAACCAGGTAGGTCAGTTGAGAACAAGTTCTCATTTACAACTGCGACCTGGCCAAGATAAAGCAAAGCGCTGCGACACAAACAACAACACAGAGTTACACATAAACAAACCTACAGTCAATAACACAATAGAAAAGTCTATATACAGTGTGTGCAAATGTAGTAAGAGTAAGGAGGTAAGGCAATAAATAGGCCATAGTGGCAAAATAATGACAATTTAGCAATTAAACACTGGAGTGATAGATGAGCAGATGATACATGTGCAAGTAGAGACACTGGGAGCAAAAAAATGAATACCTATGTGTGTGTTGCCTTTGTTTATGTCTGTGTGTACGACTGTGTGTGTGTACGACTGTGTGTGTGTGTGTGTACAACTGTGTGTGTGTGACTGTGTGTGTGTGTACGGCTGTGTGTCTGTACGACTGTCTGTGTGTGTCTGTACGACTGTGTGTGTGTGTGTGTGTGTACGACTGTGTGTGTACGACTGTGTGTGTACGACTGTGTATGTACGACTGTGTGTGTGTACGACAGTGTGTGTGTACTACTGTCTGTATGTGTGACTGTGTGTGTACGACTGTGTGTGTGTGTACGACTGTCTGTATGTACGACTGTGTGTGTCCGTGAGGGTTCGCATGGCCTCATTGATTAGTAGTAGTGGCACACAACACAACCTCTCTTCATTCAGCAGTCAGTCAGCCAGGTGGTTTCTGGGGAGGGGGGGGGGGTGTATGGTTCATGCCCTAGTCACACTAAGTTCTCCTGGGACTGAGGCTGCAGCTGGGTAGAGACAGGGCTTTTGTGTTTGTCTTTGTGTGTGTTCAGATACCCCACGTGCCCTTGTGTTACTCCTGCAACAGCATAGGGCAGATGTTAAATGGACTCACATGGTCAGGTTGTCGTGGGGATAACAGAGGTAACTATCAGTGGGTCAATATTGACCTTGTTCTCCCTGTTACAGATGCATAAATATCTAAATTCCCCCTCCAATAAAAGGCTACTCTCCCCTGTTATTGTAATGGTGATAGGTTAGCATGTCTTGGGGTTATGATATAAAATGCTAACCTCCCATGTTATTGTAATGGTGAGAGGTAACTATGTCTTGGGGTTATGATATAAAAGGCTAACCTCCCCTGTTATTGTAATGGTGAGAGGTTAGCATGTCTTGTGGTTATGATATTTTTATTTATTTATTTATTTTTAATTTAACCATTATTTTACCAGGTAAGTTGACTGAGAACACGTTCTCATTTGCAGCAACGACCTGGGGAATAGTTACAGGGGAGAGGAGGGGGATGAATGAGCCAATTATAAACTGGGGATTATTAGGTGACCGTGATGGTTAAGGGCCAGATTGGGAATTTAGCCAGGACACCGGGGTTAACACCCCTACTCTTACGATAAGTGCCATGGGATCTTTAATGACCTCAGAGAGTCAGGACACCCGTTTAACGTCCCATCCGAAAGACGGCACCCTACACAGAGCAGTGTCCCCAATCACTGCCCTGGGGCATTGGGATCTTTGTTTAGACCAGAGGAAAGAGTGCCTCCTACTGGCCCTCCAACACCACTTCCAGCAGCACCTGGTCTCCCATCCAGGGACTGACCAGGACCAACCCTGCTTAGCTTCAGAAGCAAGCCAGCAGTGGTATGCAGGGTGGTATGCTAACCTCCACTGTTATTGTAATGGTGAGAGGTTAGCATGTCTTGGGGGTATGATATTTGTGCGTCAACTTTCTCACTCATCATTATTCACGATTTATTCAGGATTATCTGTAATCACGGTAGAATCAACATGAATGTAGAAGTGTTTAGAAACGTATTCTATTCTTATTTACGATAAAAGTGACTCCAAAATGACACAATACATTATTTACCATTCATTTCTATTGGCCACAAAACGATCAGAAACACAACCAAAACAAACAGCAAATACATCCAAACAACTTTGTAGAGTCACAAGCTTGATGTAGTCATTGGGTGCTAGGAATATGGGACCAGATACTAAACCTTTGACTACTTGAATAGACATACAGTATAACTACATTTGTCCCAAATACTTTTGGTCCTCTAAAATGCAGGGGGACTATGCACAAAAAAAGTGCTGTAATTTCTAAATGCTTCGTCTGAAAATTAAAACCGACAGTCTGTACTTTAACCTCATAGAGTCATTGTATAATTTCAAATCCAATGTGCTGGATTACAGAGCAAAAACTAAAGAGAAATCAATGTCCCAATAACTTTAGACCTCCATTGTATGTCATTGATGTTTCTACCTTGAAAATCTCCGATTTACAAAGATATTCAAGGACCTTGAGCATTCTCTCCAGTTACAAACTGTTATCGAGGGATTTATATCAAAGAAAAGGATGAGCTAATCGCAACCATTTCGTTTGTTATAAATCGAATTCCATTGATCTTTTTATTTTATTTTTTAAATTCAAAGTGTCACTTGGTGTCAGTCTATTTAAATGAAGGGAAATAACATTGTGAGCAACATGATTTAATAATATCACTTTAGTAAATAATTTTTTCAAGGATTTGATGACCTCAGATTGGAGCATTTGTGGCCTCCATTTCACATAATCCTAATTTACCTAAAATTTCTCATTGGTGTTACCGTCATTGGTGTTACCGTCATTGGTGTTGCCGTCATTGGTGTTGCCGTCATTGGTGTTGCCGTCATTGGTGTTACCATCATTGGTGTTACCGTCATTGGTGTTACCGTCATTGGTGTTACCGTCATTGGTGTTCATTGGTGTTACCGTCATTGGTGTTGCCGTCATTGGTGTTCATTGGTGTTTTCGTCATTGGTGTTGCCGTCATTGGTGTTACCGTCATTGGTGTTACCGTCGTTGGTGTTACCGTCGTTGGTGTTACCGTCATTGGTGTTGCCGTCATTGGTGTTACCGTCATTGGTGTTACCGTCATTGGTGTTACCGTCATTGGTGTTACCGTCGTTGGTGTTACCGTCGTTGGTGTTACCGTCATACCGTCATTGGTGTTACCGTCATTGGTGTTACCGTCATTGGTGTTACCGTCGTTGGTGTTACCGTCGTTGGTGTTGCCGTCGTTGGTGTTACCGTCGTTGGTGTTACCGTCATACCGTCATTGGTGTTACCGTCATTGGTGTTACCGTCGTTGGTGTTACCGTCGTTGGTGTTACCGTCATTGGTGTTGCCGTCATTGGTGTTGCCGTCATTGGTGTTACCGTCATTGGTGTTACCGTCATTGGTGTTGCCGTCATTGGTGTTGCCGTCATTGGTGTTGCAGTCATTGGTGATACCGTCATTGGTGTTGCCGTCATTGGTGTTGGTGTGGCCGTCATTGGTGTAGCCGTCATTGGTGTTGCCGTCATTGGTGTTGCCGTCATTGGTGTTGCCGTCATTGGTGTTGCCGTCATTGGTGTGACCGTCATTGGTGTGACCGTCATTGGTGTTGCCGTCATTGGTGTTGCCGTCATTGGTGTTACCGTCATTGGTGTTGCCGTCATTGGTGTTGCCGGCATTGGTGTTACCGTCATTGGTGTTGCCGTCCTTGGTGTTGCCGTCATTGGTGTTGCCGTCATTGGTGTTACCATCGTTGGTGTTCCCATCATTGGTGTTACCATCGTTGGTGTTCCCATCATTGGTGCTGCTACTCCAACTGGTGGCACAATGTTAACATAATGGTCAAAAATATTTAACATCATTAATCAACCATATTAGTTGATTTAGAGTGGGAATATGTATCCGAAAATACATTTAAATAAATAAATCTACAAAAATGAAGTTCCTTTTCTGCCCAAATACCACTGAACGACCCACCTAAGAAACTACTGACGAATTACTTCTGCTGTTTCACCTTGTTGGCTTTGTGTGTGTGTGTGTGTGTGTGTGTGTGTGTGTGTGTGTGTGTGTGTGTGTGTGTGTGTGTGTGTGTGTGTGTGTGTGTGTGTGTGTGTGTGTGTGTGTGTGTGTGTGTGTGTGTGTGTGTGTGTGTGTGTGTGTGTGTGTGTGTGTATGTGTGTGTGTGTGTGTGTGTGTGTGTGCGTGCGTGCGTGCGTGCGTGCGCGCTTCTATAACTATCCTCGTGGTACATGATATCCCCACAAGGATAGTAAAACAAGGGAAATTCTCCCTTGTGGGGTTTAGGGTTACAATTTAGGGGTTAGGTTAGCGGTTAGAGATTAGAGATTAGAGATTAATGTAAGGGTTAGGGATTAGGTAAAATGGGATTTTGAATGGAAATCAATTATAGGTCTCCAGAAGGATAGTAAAACAAGCGTGTGTGTCTGTGTACTGGCTGCTAGCTGCCATTTAGTAAGTGTGCATGGCCGGCTGACACCGGGTAAGGAAGGGAGAGAGATCAGAGATCATGAATATTCAGTGACCAGACCTCTAAATGAGGCTGACAGCACTTAACATGTTCAACACCCACCCTTTGGCACCTCAGCTCTCACTAAGCCAACCACACACACACACACACACACACACACCTCCACTGACAAGGCGAAGCTGTCTTCAACACATGTAGTCTCTTTGACCTAGGTCCTAGATGATATACACTTTAGCATGAGAACAGTTTGAAGTCTGCTATACCTCTTCCTGAAGAGCCCTCTTGAGTTTCCCTGAGTGGTGATTTCCCTGAGTGGGACAATTGTTTCCTTTTCTGATTTTGCGTGGTGAGCGGGAGGTCAGGGACACCCATGGCCTATGACTGGGCTATTCAGTAACTACATCCTGACAGGAGGTGGTTTACCCAGTAACCCCATGTTCAACAGTCAAGCAGTCCTGAGAGGGTATTGGACTACTGTAGACCAGGGTCTATAGGGTAGTGGACTACTGTTGACCAGGGTCTATAGGGTAGTGGACTACTGTAGACCAGGGTCTATAGGGCAGTGGACTACTGTTGACCAGGGTAGTGGACTACTGTTGACCAGGGTAGTGGACTACTGTTGACCAGGGTCTATAGGGTAGTGGACTACTGTTGACCAGGGTCTATAGAGTAGTGGACTACTGTTGACCAGGGTCTATACGGTAGTGGACTACTGTTGACCAGGGTCTATAGAGTAGTGGACTACTGTAGAACAGGGTCTATAGGGTAGTGGACTACTGTTGACCAGGGTCTATAGGGTAGTGGACTACTGTTGACCAGGGTCTATAGGGTAGTGGACTACTGTAGACCAGGGTCTATAGGGTAGTGGACTACTGTTGACCAGGGTCTATAGAGTAGTGGACTACTGTAGAACAGGGTCTATAGGGTAGTGGACTACTGTTGACCAGGGTCTATAGGGTAGTGGACTACTGTTGACCAGGGTCTATAGGGTAGTGGACTACTGTTGACCAGGGTCTATAGGGTAGTGGACTACTGTAGACCAGGGTAGTGGACTACTGTTGAACAGGGCAGTGGACTACTGTAAACCAGGGTCTATAGGGTAGTGGACTACTGTTGACCAGGGTCTATAGAGTAGTGGACTACTGTTGACCAGGGCAGTGGACTACTGTAAACCAGGGTCTATAGGGTAGTGGACTACTGTAGACCAGGGTCTATAGGGCAGTGGACTACTGTAGACCAGTGTCTATAGGGTAGTGGACTACTGTAGACCAGGGTCTATAGAGTAGTGGACTACTGTAGACCAGGGTCTATAGGGTAGTGGACTACTGTAGACCAGGGTAGTGGACTACTGTAGACCAGGGTCTATAGGGTAGTGGACTACTGTTGACCAGGGTCTATAGGGTAGTGGACTACTGTAGAACAGGGTCTATAGGGTAGTGGACTACTGTAGACCAGGGTCTATAGGGTAGTGGACTACTGTAGACCAGGGTCTATAGGGTAGTGGACTACTGTAGACCAGGGTAGTGGACTACTGTAGACCAGGGTCTATAGGGTAGTGGACTACTGTAGACCAGGGTCTATAGGGTAGTGGACTACTGTTGACCAGGGTCTATAGGGTAGTGGACTACTGTAGACCAGGGCCTATAGGGTAGTGGACTACTGTAGACCAGGGTCTATAGGGTAGTGGACTACTGTAGACCAGGGTCTATAGGGTAGTGGACTACTGTTGACCAGGGTCTATAGGGTAGTGGACTACTGTAGACCAGGGCCTATAGGGTAGTGGACTACTGTAGACCAGGGTCTATAGGGTAGTGGACTACTGTAGACCAGGGTCTATAGGGTAGTGGACTACTGTAGACCAGGGTCTATAGGGTAGTGGACTACTGTAGACCAGGGTCTATAGGGTAGTGGACTACTGTAGACCAGGGTCTATAGGGTAGTGGACTACTGTAGACCAGGGTCTATAGGGTAGTGGACTACTGTAGACCAGGGTAGTGGACTACTGTAGACCAGGGTCTATAGGGTAGTGGACTACTGTAGACCAGGGTCTATAGGGTAGTGGACTACTGTTGACCAGGGTCTATACGGTAGTGGACTACTGTTGACCAGGGTAGTGGACTACTGTTGACCAGGGTAGTGGACTACTGTTGACCAGTGTCTATAGGGTAGTGGACTACTGTTGACCAGGGTCTATAGAGTAGTGGACTACTGTTGACCAGGGTCTATACGGTAGTGGACTACTGTTGACCAGGGTCTATAGAGTAGTGGACTACTGTAGAACAGGGTCTATAGGGTAGTGGACTACTGTTGACCAGGGTCTATAGGGTAGTGGACTACTGTTGACCAGGGTCTATAGGGTAGTGGACTACTGTAGACCAGGGTCTATAGGGTAGTGGACTACTGTTGACCAGGGTCTATAGAGTAGTGGACTACTGTAGAACAGGGTCTATAGGGTAGTGGACTACTGTTGACCAGGGTCTATAGGGTAGTGGACTACTGTTGACCAGGGTCTATAGGGTAGTGGACTACTGTTGACCAGGGTCTATAGGGTAGTGGACTACTGTAGACCAGGGTAGTGGACTACTGTAGACCAGGGTAGTGGACTACTGTTGACCAGGGCAGTGGACTACTGTTAACCAGGGTCTATAGGGCAGTGGACTACTGTAGACCAGTGTCTATAGGGTAGTGGACTACTGTAGACCAGGGTCTATAGAGTAGTGGACTACTGTTGACCAGGGTCTATAGAGTAGTGGACTACTGTAGACCAGGGTAGTGGACTACTGTAGACCAGGGTCTATAGGGTAGTGGACTACTGTTGACCAGGGTCTATAGGGTAGTGGACTACTGTAGACCAGGGCCTATAGGGTTGTGGACTACTGTAGACCAGGGTCTATAGGGTAGTGGACTACTGTAGACCAGGGTCTATAGGGTAGTGGACTACTGTTGACCAGGGTCTATAGGGTAGTGGACTACTGTAGACCAGGGCCTATAGGGTAGTGGACTACTGTAGACCAGGGTCTATAGGGTAGTGGACTACTGTAGACCAGGGTCTATAGGGTAATGGACTACTGTAGACCAGGGTCTATAGGGTAGTGGACTACTGTAGACCAGGGTCTATAGGGTAGTGGACTACTGTAGACCAGGGTCTATAGGGTAGTGGACTACTGTAGACCAGGGTCTATAGGGTAGTGGACTACTGTAGACCAGGGTAGTGGACTACTGTAGACCAGGGTCTATAGGGTAGTGGACTACTGTAGACCAGGGTCTATAGGGTAGTGGACTACTGTAGACCAGGGTAGTGGACTACTGTAGACCAGGGTCTATAGGGTAGTGGACTACTGTAGACCAGGGTAGTGGACTACTGTAGACCAGGGTAGTGGACTACTGTTGACCAGGGCAGTGGACTACTGTAAACCAGGGTCTATAGGGTAGTGGACTACTGTTGACCAGGGTCTATAGAGTAGTGGACTACTGTAGACCAGTGTCTATAGGGTAGTGGACTACTGTAGACCAGGGTCTATAGGGTAGTGGACTACTGTAGACCAGGGTCTATAGGGTAGTGGACTACTGTTGACCAGGGTCTATAGGGTAGTGGACTACTGTTGACCAGGGTCTATAGGGTAGTGGACTACTGTTGACCAGGGTCTATAGGGTAGTGGACTACTGTAGACCAGGGTCTATAGGGTAGTGGACTACTGTAGACCAGGGTCTATAGGGTAGTGGACTACTGTAGACCAGGGTCTATAGGGTAATGGACTACTGTAGACCAGGGTCTATAGGGTAGTGGACTACTGTAGACCAGGGTCTATAGGGTAGTGGACTACTGTTGACCAGGGTCTATAGAGTAGTGGACTACTGTAGAACAGGGTCTATAGGGTAGTGGACTACTGTTGACCAGGGTCTATAGGGTAGTGGACTACTGTTGACCAGGGTCTATAGGGTAGTGGACTACTGTTGACCAGGGTCTATAGGGTAGTGGACTACTGTAGACCAGGGTAGTGGACTACTGTTGACCAGGGCAGTGGACTACTGTAAACCAGGGTCTATAGGGTAGTGGACTACTGTAGACCAGGGTCTATAGGGCAGTGGACTACTGTAGACCAGTGTCTATAGGGTAGTGGACTACTGTAGACCAGGGTCTATAGAGTAGTGGACTACTGTTGACCAGGGTCTATAGAGTAGTGGACTACTGTAGACCAGGGTAGTGGACTACTGTAGACCAGGGTCTATAGGGTAGTGGACTACTGTAGACCAGGGTCTATAGGGTAGTGGACTACTGTTGACCAGGGTCTATAGGGTAGTGGACTACTGTAGAACAGGGTCTATAGAGTAGTGGACTACTGTTGACCAGGGCAGTGGACTACTGTAGACCAGGGTCTATAGGGTAGTGGACTACTGTAGACCAGAGGGTAGTGGACTACTGTAGACCAGGGTCTATAGAGTAGTGGACTACTGTTGACCAGGGTCTATAGAGTAGTGGACTACTGTAGACCAGGGTAGTGGACTACTGTAGACCAGGGTCTATAGGGTAGTGGACTACTGTTGACCAGGGTCTATAGGGTAGTGGACTACTGTAGAACAGGGTCTATAGGGTAGTGGACTACTGTAGACCAGGGTCTATAGGGTAGTGGACTACTGTAGACCAGGGTCTATAGGGTAGTGGACTACTGTAGACCAGGGTAGTGGACTACTGTAGACCAGGGTCTATAGGGTAGTGGACTACTGTAGACCAGGGTCTATAGGGTAGTGGACTACTGTTGACCAGGGTCTATAGGGTAGTGGACTACTGTAGACCAGGGCCTATAGGGTAGTGGACTACTGTAGACCAGGGTCTATAGGGTAGTGGACTACTGTAGACCAGGGTCTATAGGGTAGTGGACTACTGTTGACCAGGGTCTATAGGGTAGTGGACTACTGTAGACCAGGGCCTATAGGGTAGTGGACTACTGTAGACCAGGGTCTATAGGGTAGTGGACTACTGTAGACCAGGGTCTATAGGGTAGTGGACTACTGTAGACCAGGGTCTATAGGGTAATGGACTACTGTAGACCAGGGTCTATAGGGTAGTGGACTACTGTAGACCAGGGTCTATAGGGTAGTGGACTACTGTAGACCAGGGTCTATAGGGTAGTGGACTACTGTAGACCAGGGTCTATAGGGTAGTGGACTACTGTAGACCAGGGTAGTGGACTACTGTAGACCAGGGTCTATAGGGTAGTGGACTACTGTAGACCAGGGTCTATAGGGTAGTGGACTACTGTCGACCAGGGTAGTGGACTACTGTAGACCAGGGTCTATAGGGTAGTGGACTACTGTAGACCAGGGTAGTGGACTACTGTAGACCAGGGTAGTGGACTACTGTTGACCAGGGCAGTGGACTACTGTAAACCAGGGTCTATAGGGTAGTGGACTACTGTTGACCAGGGTCTATAGAGTAGTGGACTACTGTAGACCAGTGTCTATAGGGTAGTGGACTACTGTAGACCAGGGTCTATAGGGTAGTGGACTACTGTAGACCAGGGTCTATAGGGTAGTGGACTACTGTTGACCAGGGTCTATAGGGTAGTGGACTACTGTTGACCAGGGTCTATAGGGTAGTGGACTACTGTTGACCAGGGTCTATAGGGTAGTGGACTACTGTAGACCAGGGTCTATAGGGTAGTGGACTACTGTAGACCAGGGTCTATAGGGTAGTGGACTACTGTTGACCAAGACGCTTTCTAAGAGGCCCACATGACTGCTTGGTCTTATCTAGACTGGCGTGACAGGCGTGACTGGTGTGACTGGCGTGACAGGCGTGACTGGTGTGACTGGTGTGACTGGTGTGACTGGTGTGACTGGTGTGACTGGCGTGACTGGCGTGACTGGCGTGACAGGTGTGACTGGCGTGACTGGTGTGACTGGCGTGACTGGCGTTTTGGCAGCGCAGTGCTTGGAGGAGCTGTTCTGTTTGTGTTTGTGTCAGTGGAGGAAAGGGAGGACCATCATTCTCAGTGAATTTCATAAAAATAATGCTACCTGCTGCCCCTAAACACGTTTCAGAGTTAAATGTAATGTTTCCTCTGTGATACAACAACATGAAAAGCTCTAGCTCTTCTTATTGTATGTTCCAGCTGGAATGACATCCCTGGGTAGTAGGGACTAGGCACTGGCGGTGTCCCAAATATGACTCCACTGCATACCAGTGGAGGCTCCTCAGAGGCGGAAGGGGAGAACCATCCTCTTCGGTGAATTTCATTAATAAAAACCTTTCATAATTGAAAAAGTTATCCTTTTCTTTTAGATAAAACTATGTTAAATATATTCACACGTCACCAAATAATTGATTAAAACACACCGTTTTGTAATGAATGTCTACAGTAGCCTCAACAGCACTCTGTAGGGTAACGCCATGGTGTAGCCGGAGGACAGCTAGCTTCCATCCTCCTCTGGGTACATTGACTTCAATACAAAACCTAGGAGGTTCATGGTTCTCACCCCCTTCCGTACACTTCCACAGGAATTATGACAACGTCCTCCTCCAACCTATCAGAGCTCTTGCAGCATGAACTGACATGTTGTCCACCCAATCAAAGGATCAGAGAATGAATCTAGTCCTGAAAGCATAAGCATAAGCTAGCTAGCACTGCAGTGCATAAAATGTGGTGAGTAGTTGACTCAAAAAGAGAGAAAGACAATAGTTGAACAGTTTTCAACAAATTAATTTCTTCAAAAATGAAGGAGAAGCGAGAGAGAGGAAGAGAGATTTCATTAAAAAAAAATCACCTTCAGTTTCACTTACTTAGCTAGCAAATACAGCTAGCTAGTTTAGCCTACTTAAAACACCCGGCTCAAACAGACGGATGCTATGTTAGCTAGCTGGCTATGACTATCCAACACAACACTGAAAGTCTTCCAAGTCGATGTAAGCTGTTGGTTTTATTAATTTATTGCCACTGGGTCCCGCCGGTGTAATTGCTTACTGACTAAACACTGTAATGTTACTGTATGGTTGTAGCGAGTTAACTAACGCGTTAGTTCTATTAGCTATGTTGACTAGGACGTTACTTTAGCTAATATGGTGACAACGATGCAGGCTGTGTGTAGCGGTTATGATATGGTTTGGCTTGGAAAGGTTTTTTCTTCTGGTCACATACAGCTGAAGTGTTGTTCCTTGAAGTCCACAAACGAAGGGAAAGGTGAGAGGAGGAGAGTGCATTGAGGCCAAAAGGAATACAACATGGCTGCTATGAACGTGAACTGTGTTTGTTCATTATAGCGATTCTTCTGTTGAAAAACGTTTCTTAAATGGAAGCAAACAAAACTGGGATAAAAATACCAGAATTTGTCCAATAGAAACCAATAGGAGGTGATACCATCGTATGTTTGGGGGGGTTGGCCAATAGGAGGTGATACCGTCTTATATTTGGGGGGTTGGCAAATAGAAGGTGATACCGTCTTATATTTGGGGGGTTGGCCAATAGAAGGTGATACCATCGTACGTTTTGAGTGGGGTTGGCCAATAGGGGGTGATACCATCGTATTGTTGGGGAGTTGGCCAATAGGAGGTGATACCATCTTATTGTTGGGGGGTTGGCCAATAGGGGGTGATGCCATCGTATTGTTGGGGGGGGGGGGGGGGTTGGCCAATAGAAGGTGATACCATCGTATTGTTGGGGGGGTTGGCCAATAGGAGGTGATACCATCGTATTGTTGGGGGGGGTTGGCCAATAGAAGGTGATACTGTCGTATTGTTGGGGGGTTGGCCAGTAGGGGGTGATACCATCGTATTGTTGGGGGGGGGTTGGCCAATAGAAGGTGATACTGTCGTATTGTTGGGGGGTTGGCCAATAGGAGGTGATACCATCGTATTGTTGGGGGGGTTGGCCAATAGAAGGTGATACTGTCGTATTGTTGGGGGGTTGGCCAATAGGAGGTGATACCATCGTATTGTTGGGGGGTTGGCCAATAGGAGGTGATACCATCGTATTGTTGGGGAGTTGGCCAATAGGAGGTGATACCATCGTATTGTTGGGGGGCTGGCCAATAGGAGGTGATACCATCGTATTGTTGGGGAGTTGGCCAATAGGGGGTGATACCATCGTATTGTTGGGGAGTTGGCCAATAGGGGGTGATACCATCATATTGTTGGGGGGTTGGCCAATAGGGGGTGATACCATCGTATTGTTGGGGGGTTGGCCAATAGGGGGTGACACCATCATATTGTTGGGGGGTTGGCCCATAGGGGGTGATACCATCATATTGTTGGGGGGTTGGCCAATAGGAGGTGATACCATCGTATTGTTGGGGGGTTGGCCAATAGGGGGTGATACCATCGTATTGTTGGGGGGTTGGCCAATAGGAGGTGATACCATCGTATTGTTGGGGGGTTGGCCAATAGGAGGTGATACCATCGTATTGTTGAGGGGGGTTGGCCAATAGGAGATGATACCATCGTATTGTTGGGGGGTTGGCCAATAGGAGGTGATACCATCGTATTGTTGGGGGGTTGGCCAATAGGAGGTGATACCATCGTATTGTTGGGGGGGTTGGCCAATAGGAGGTGATACCATCGTATTGTTGAGGAGTTGGCCAATAGGGGGTGATACCATCGTATTGTTGGGGAGTTGGCCAATAGGAGGTGATACCATCGTATTGTTGGGGGGTTGGCCAATAAGGGGTGATACCATCGTATTGTTGGGGGGTTGGCCAATAGGGGGTGATACCATCGTATTGTTGGGGGGGTTGGCCAATAGGAGGTGATACCATCGTATTGTTGGGGGGGGTTGGCCAATAGGAGGTGATACCATCGTATTGTTGGGGGGGTTGGCCAATAGGAGGTGATACCATCGTATTGTTGGGGGGGGGTTGGCCAATAGGAGGTGATACCATCGTATTGTTGGGGGGGGGGGTTGGCCAATAGGAGGTGATACCATCGTATTGTTAGGGGGGTTGGCCAACATTTCACAACTATTCATACTCAAACGTCCTACTATTTAGGAGGCAGGTGTGGGTATTCAGACACATTGTGTGTGTGTGTGTGTGTGTGTGTGTGTGTGTGTGTGTGTGTGTGTGTGTGTGTGTGTGTGTGTGTGTGTGTGTGTGTGTGTGTGTGTGTGTGTGTGTGTGTGTGTGTGTGTTTGATTGCTGGCTGTTTATACCCCCGACTTGTCTAAAGCTGTTGATGAATCATTTTCAGGATGTTGCAATGAGATCTCTGGCTGGCGATGAACAAGAAGGGAGGGAGAGAAAGCTGACTGCCTTAGGCCCTCACCCCAGGTTAAGTCCTGATACATCAGTCTTGGCTTAGACAGACACACACCCCTAGTAGAGGGGGATTGTACGGCCTGATGTCTGGGGATGTGCCAACACACGTTGATTAATATTGATCGTTGGATGAATTGACCACTTGAATAGAAGTTGGATCAAATGATTCCCTCGTTCTCGTCTCCCGTAATCCGTCGTCCAAGATCAGGGAGACAATTCTATTGAAGCCAAAATGTTCCAAATGGCGCCCTATTCCCTATGTAGGGCCCTGGTCAAAAGTAGTGCACTACATAGGGAATAGGGTGCACAACAACATGCTGGAGAATGTCCTGAAGGGACAATACAGTTTAAGGTCATCGTCCTGCAAAAAGACTGGTTTTTATCTTCTGCCCTCTGCGTTTTTAAAAGGTCATCCACCTCATGATGATATTTGGGCTGGATCCCACTGGTCCCCTATTAAGTGCACTACTTTTGACCAGGGCTCTATGGGTAGTGCACTACTTTGGACCAGGGCCCTATGGGTAGTGCACTACTTTTGACCAGGGACCTATGGGTAGTGCACTACTTTTGACCAGGGCCCTATGGGTAGTGCACTACTTTTGACCAGGGCCCTATGGGTAGTGCACTACTTTTGACCAGGGCCCTATGGGTAGTGCACTACTTTTGACCAGGGCCCTATGGGTAGTGCACTACTTTTGACCAGGGCTCTATGGGTAGTGCACTACTTTGGACCAGGGCCCTATGGGTAGTGCACTACTTTTGACCAGGGACCTATGGGTAGTGCACTACTTTTGACCAGGGCCCTATGGGTAGTGCACTACTTTTGACCAGGGCCCTATGGGTAGTGCGCTACTTTTGACCAGGGCCCTATGGGTAGTGCACTACTTTTGACCAGGGCCCTATGGGTAGTGCACTACTTTTGACCAGGGCCCTATGGGTAGTGCACTACTTTTGACCAGGGCCCTATGGGTAGTGCACTACTTTTGACCAGGGCCCTATGGGTAGTGCACTACTTTTGACCAGGACCCTACATAGGGAATAGGGTGCCATTTGAGATGCAACCTTGGCGAAAGTTGAACACAGCTGAAGGCAGGGAGGGGTACTCTTTAGGACCAGGACCACATTTGGGAAACGTTGCTTTAAAAGCTCCCTGCACCTGTGCTTTGTAAAGGAATGGATATTTTCCATGCAGACAAATCTAGCAATCTGCTGGAGCTTGGAAGGCCCCCTCTTGTGTCTGTGTTTGTCTGTATCTGTGTCTGTGTGTGTGTGTGTGTGTGTGTGTGTCTGTGTGTGTATATGTGTGTGTCTGTCTGTGTGTGTGGAGCTTGTAAGGCCCCCTGTGGAGCCTGGAGGACATGGTTGGCTTTGTAGCTGACTCTCTCTCTCCCTGCCTGCCTGTTTCCCTCCCTGCCTGCCTCTCTCTCTCTCCCTCCCTCCCTGCCTGCCTGCCTGCCTGCCTCCCTCCCTCCCTCCCTCCCTGCCTGCCTGCCCCTCCCTCCCTCACTGCATGCCTTCCTGCCTGCCTCCCTCCCTCCCTCCCTCACTGCATGCCTTCCTGCCTGCCTGCCTCCCTGCCTCCCTCCCTCCCTGCCCGCCTCCCTCCCTGCCTCTCTCTCTCCTCCCTGCCTGCCTCTCTCTCCCTGCCTGCCTCCCTCCCTGCCTGCCTCTCCCTCCCTGCCTGACTCTCTCTCTCTCCCTGCCTGACTCTCTCTCCCTCCCTGCCTGCCTCTCTCTCCCTGTCTGCCTCTCTCTCCCTGCCTGACTCTCTCTCCCTCCCTGCCTGCCTCTCTCTCTCTCCCTGCCTGCCTCTCTCTCCCTGCCTGCCTCCCTCCCTGCCTGCCTCTCTCTCCCTGCCTGCCTCTCCCTCCCTGCCTGACTCTCTCTCCCTCCCTGCCTGCCTCTCTCTCCCTCCCTGCCTGCCTCTCTCTCTCTCCCTGCCTGACTCTCTCTCCCTGCCTCCCTCCCTCCCTGCCTGCCTGCCGCTTGGCTTGGGGTGTAATGATGAAATGGAAAAGTTCCAGTGCAGTGAACACTCACACGCAGCAAGGTAATTGGAGACCGAAGAACTCACTGCACGAAGCAGCTTTCAATTCCACTACAGAGAGAGAGGGAAGAGATGGGGGAGAGAGAGAGATGGGGGAGAGAGAGAGATGGGAGAGAGAGAGATGGGAGAGAGAGAGATGGGGGAGAGGGAAGAGATGGGGGAGAGAGAGAGATGGGAGAGAGAGATGTAAGAGAGAGAGAGAGCTTTGGCAATGTAAACACGTTTCCCATGCCAATAAAGGCCATTGAATTGGAGGGAGGGAGAGAAGGAGGGAGAGAAGGAGGGAGAGAAGGAGGGAGAGAGAGAGAGAGAGAGGGGGAGAGGGAGGGAGAGAGAGAGAGAGGGGGGGAGAGGGAGAGAGAGAGGGAGGGAGGGAAGGAGGGAGAGAGAGGGAGAGAGGTAGGGAGGGAGGGAGACCACAAACTTTGATTATATTTGCTGTCAGCTGAAGGCTGACTACAGTGGCAGTGAAATGGAGCTGTGTTTCTGAAAGCGAGCCTCGGGACAAGGCAGTGGTTGGCATTAAATGCACATCTAATTCTTCGTTTTTCACTTACAAGCAGTGTGATTATTATAGCAATGTTTTCATACCAGAAGTGTGATTATTATAAACTCAGCAAAAAAAGAAATGTCCTCTCACTGCCAACTGCGTTTATTTCCAGCAAACTTAATATTTGTATGAACATAACGAGATTCAACAACTGAGACGTAAACTGAGCAAGTTCCACAGACATGTGACTAACAGAAATGGAATAATGTGTCCCTGAACAAAGGGGGGTTAAAAATCAAAAGTAACAGTCAGTATCTGGTGTGGCCACCAGCTGCATTAAATACTGCAGTGCATCTCCTCCTCATGGTCTGCACCAGATTTGCAGTTCTTGCTGTGAGATGTTACCTCACTCTTCCACCAAGGCGCCTGCAAGTTCCCGGACATTTCTGGGGGGAATGGCCCTAGCCCTCACCCTCCGATCCAACAGGTCCTAGACGTGCTCAATTGAATTGAGATCTTGGCTCTTTGCTGGCCATGGCAGAGCACTGACATTCCTGTCTTGCAGGAAATCACGCACAGCACGAGCAGTATGGCTGGTGGCATTGTCAGGATGAGCCTGCAGGAAGGGTTCCTCATGAGGGAGAAGGATGGACAGGCCTCGGTGTAACGAACGCTCATTCCTTCGACGATCAACGGGAATGTGACCATCACCCTTGGTGAGACAAAACCGCGACTCGTCAGTGAAGAGCACTTTTTGCCAGTCCTGTCTGGTCCAGCGACAGTGGGTTTGTGCCCATAGGCGACGTTGTTGCCGGTGATGTCTGGCGAGGACCTGCCTTACAACAGGCCTACAAGCCCTCAGTCCAGCCTCTCTCAGCCTATTGCGGACAGTCCGAGCACTGATGGAGGGATTGTGCGTTCCTGGTGTAACTCGGGCAGTACCTGTCCTGCAGGTGTGATGTTCGGATGTACTGATCTTGTGCAGGTGTTGTTACACGTGGTCTGCCACTGCGAGGACAGTCAGCTGTCCATCCTGTCACCCTGTTGCCTTAGGCGTCTCACAGTACGGACATGGCAATTTATTGCACTGACCACATCTGCAGTCCTCATGCCTCCTTGCAGCATGCCTAAGGCACGTTCACGCAGATGAGCAGAGACCCTGGGCATCTTTCTTTTGGTGTTTTTCAGAGTCAGTCGAAAGACTTCTTTAGTGTCCTAAGTTTTCATAACGGTGACCTTAATTGCCTACCGTCTGTAAGCTGTTAGTGTCTTAACGTCCGTTCCACAGGTTCATTAATTGTTTATGGTTCATTGAACATGCATGGTAAACATTGTTTAAACCCTTTACAATGAAGATCTTTGAAGTTATTTGGATTTTTACGAATTATCTTTGAAAGACAGGGTCCTGAAAAAGGGACGTTTCTTTTTTTTGCTCAGTTTAGTAGTGTTTTCATACCAGAAGTGTGATTATTATACTAGTGTTTTCATACCAGAAGTTTTAGTATTATAGTAAGTAGTGTTTTCATACCAGAAGTGTGATTGTTATAGTAGTGTTTTCATACCAGAAGTGTGATTATTATAGTAGTGTTTTCATACCAGAAGTTTTAGTATTATAGTAAGTAGTGTTTTCATACCAGAAGTGTGATTGTTATAGTAGTGTTTTCATACCAGAAGTGTGATTATTATAGTAGTGTTTTCAATACAGAAGTTTTAGTATTATAGTAAGTAGTGTTTTCATACCAGAAGTGTGATTATTATAGCAGTGTTTTCATACCAGAAGTGTGATTGTTATAGTAGTGTTTTCATACCAGAAGTGTGATTGTTATAGTAGTGTTTTCATACCAGAAGTGTGATTATTATAGCAGTGTTTTCATACCAGAAGTGTGATTATTATTCTAGTGTTTTCATACCAGAAGTTTTAGTATTATAGTAAGTAGTGTTTTCATACCAGAAGTGTGATTGTTATAGTAGTGTTTTCATACCAGAAGTGTGATTATTATACTAGTGTTTTCATACCAGAAGTTTTAGTATTATAGTAAGTAGTGTTTTCATACCAGAAGTGTGATTGTTATAGTAGTGTTTTCATACCAGACGTGTGATTGTTATAGTAGTGTTTTCATACCAGAAGTGTGATTGTTATAGTAGTGTTTTCATACCAGACGTGTGATTGTTATAGTAGTGTTTTCATACCAGACGTGTGATTGTTATAGTAGTGTTTTCATACCAGAAGTGTGATTGTTATAGTAGTGTTTTCATACCAGAAGTGTGATTGTTATAGTAGTGTTTTCATACCAGACGTGTGATTGTTATAGTAGTGTTTTCATACCAGACGTGTGATTGTTTTAGTAGTGTTTTCATACCAGAAGTGTGATTGTTATAGTAGTGTTTTCATACCAGACGTGTGATTGTTATAGTAGTGTTTTCATACCAGACGTGTGATTGTTATAGTAGTGTTTTCATACCAGACGTGTGATTGTTATAGTAGTGTTTTCATACCAGACGTGTGATTGTTATAGTAGTGTTTTCATACCAGAAGTGTGATTGTTATAGTAGTGTTTTCATACCAGACGTGTGATTGTTATAGTAGTGTTTTCATACCAGACGTGTGATTGTTATAGTAGTGTTTTCATACCAGAAGTGTGATTGTTATAGTAGTGTTTTCATACCAGACGTGTGATTGTTATAGTAGTGTTTTCATGCCAGACGTGTGATTGTTTTAGTAGTGTTTTCATACCAGACGTGTGATTGTTATAGTAGTGTTTTCATACCAGAAGTGTGATTGTTATAGTAGTGTTTTCAGGAGTAGCCCTGTATGTCTGCATTTGAACTTTGCCTTTCCTGAGGGAGAATCAACTGGTAGTGAAAGAAAAACCTTGGCCTTCTATTCTTAACTCATGAGACTATAATGGGAAAGTAGCCTATCAAATGGCTAGGGATTGCTGCTTTCAAGTCCCACATTTTCAAAAATCACCCACTTAATCATTTTGAAAGCAGGACTTTAGAGGATCACATTAACTCATCACATTATGGCAGGGGGTTTCGGGGGGGGGGGGGGATCTTTGTATTACCGTTCTTGCTCTCTCTCCACCCACTTCAAGTGTGATTTGATACTTGAGGATTGGAGTGCGGCTTGTTCACCCCACTACCATCTAGAAGACAGAGGTAGTACAGGTGCATCAGAGGGACCAAGAGACTGATTAACAGCTTCTATCTGGAGGCCATCAGACTGTTAAACAGCCACCACACGCCAGCCTCCGCCCAGTACCCTGCCCTGAACCTTAGAGACTGCTTTGCTCTCTCCAGTCATTGAACACTGGTCACATTAATAATGTTTGCACACTGTTTTACCCACAATCCCCCAGTTGAAGAAGTCAGATGTGGAGGTCCTGGGCTGGCGTGGTCTGCGGTTGTGAGGCCAGTTGGATGTACTGCCAAATTCTCCAAAACAAAATTATCTGGCAACAGCTCTGGTGGACATTACTGTAGTCAGCATGGCAATTGCACACTCCCTCAAAACTTGAGACATCTGTGGCATTGTGTTGTGTGACAAAACGGCACATTTTAGAGTGGCCTTTTTTTGTCCCATGCTGTTTAATCGGCTTTTTGATTTGCCAGGTGGATGGATTATTTTGGCAAAGGAGTGATGTTCACTAACAGGGATGTAAACAAATTTGTGAACAGAATTTGAGAGAAATACTCTTTTTGTGCGTCTGGAAAATTTCTGGTTATCGTTTATTTCAGCTCATGAAACATGGAACCAACACTTTTTGATTATGTTTTTGTTCAGTTTATAACAGTATCAGTCAAAAGTTTGGACACACCTACTTATTCAAGGGTTTTTCTTTATTTTTTACTATTTTCTACATTGTAGAATAATCCATGCTACTCCATGCTTCACGGTGTGAACCACACACGTCGAGATCCTCCGTTCACCTTCTCTGCGTCCCACAAAGACACAGCGGTTGAATCCAAAAATCTCACATTTGGACTCATCAGACCAAAGGACAGATTTCCACCAGTCTAATGACGATTGCTCGTGTTTCTTGGCCCAAGCAAGTCTCTTCTTATTGGTGTCCGTTAGTAGTGGTTTCTTTGCAGCAATTCGACCATGAAGGCCCTGAAGGATTAATCGGAATGGCCGATTTTAATTAGGGCCGATTTCAAGTTTTCATAGCAATCGGTATTCAGTATTTTTGGACACTGATTGTGGACAATTAAAAAAAATATATATATTATTTTTTTACACCTTTATTTAACTAGGCAAGTCAGTTAAGAACAGATTCTTATTTTCAATGATGGCCTAGGAACGGTGGGTTAACTGCCTTGTTCAGGGGCAGAACGACAGATTTTTACCTTGTCAGCTCAGGGATTCGTTTTTGCAACCTTCCGGTTACTAGTCCAACGCTCTAACCACCTGCCTTACATTGCACTCCACGAGGAGCCTGCGTGGCAGGCTGACTACCTGTTACGCGAGGGCAGCAAGAAGCTAAGGTAAGTTGCTAGCTAGCATTAAACTTATCTTATAAAAAACAATCAATCTTAACATAATCTATAGTTAACTACACATGGTTGATGATATTACTAGTTTATCTAGCGTGCCCTGCGTTGCATATAATCGATGCGGTGCCAGTTCATTTCTCATCGAATCACAGCCTACTTCGCCAAACGGGTGATGATTTAACAAGCGCATTCGCAGAAAAAGCACTGTCTTTGCACCAATGTGTACCTAACCATAAACATCAATGCCTTTCTTTAAAATCAATACACTAGTATATATTTTTAAACCTGCATATTTAGTTAATATTGCCTGCTAACATGAATTTCTTATAACTAGGGAAATTGTGTCACTTCTCTTGCGTTCCGTGCAAGCAGTCAGGGTATATGCAGCAGTTTGGGCCGCCTGGCTCGTTGCGAACTGTGTGAAGACCATTTCTTCCTCACAAAGACCGTAATTAATTTGCCAGAATTGTACATAATTATGACATAACATTGAAGGGTGTGCAATGTAACAGGAATATTTAGACTTAGGGATGCCACCCATTAGATAAAATATGGAACGGTTCCGTATTTCACTGAAAGAATAAACTTTTTGTTTTTGAAATGATAGTTTCCGGATTCGACCATATCAATGACCAAAGGCTCGTATTTCTGTGTGTTATTATGTTATAATTAAGTCTATGATTTGATAGAGCCGTCTGACTGAGCGATGGTAGGCAGCAGCAGGCTCGTAAGCATTTATTCAAACAGCACTTTCGTGCGTTTGCCAGCAGCTCTTCGCCGTGCTTCAAGCATTGAGCTGTTAATGACTTCAAGCCTATCAACTCCCGAGTTTAGGCTGGTGTAACCGATGTGAAATGGCTGGCTAGTTAGCGTGCGCTAATAGCGTTTCAATCGGTGATGTCACTCGCCCTGAGACCTGGAGTAGTTGTTCCCCTTGCTCTGCATGGGTAACGCTGCTTCGAGGGTGGCTGTTGTCGATGTGTTCCTGGTTCGAGCCCAGGTAGGAGCGAGGAGAGGCACGGAAGCTATACTGTTACACTGGCAATACTAAAGTGCCTATAAGAACATCCAATAGTCAAAGGTTAATGAAATACAAATCGTATAGAGAGAAATAGTCCTATAATTCCTATAATAACTACAACCTAAAACTTCTTACCTGGGAATATTGAAGACTCATGTTAAAAGGAACCACCAGCTTTCATATGTTCTCATGTTCTGAGCAAGGAACTTAAACGTTAGCTGTTTTACATGGCACATATTGCACTTTTACTTTCTTCTCCAACACTTTGTTTTTGCATTATTTAAACCAAATTGAACATGTTTCATTATTTATTTGAGGCTAAATTGATTTGATTGATGTATTATATTAAGTTAAAATAAGTGTTCATTCAGTATTGTTGAAATTGTCATTATTACAAAGAAATAACAAAAATCGTCCGATTTAATCGGTATCGGCTTTTTTTGGTCCTCCATTAATGGGTGTCGGTATCGGCGTTGAAAAATCATAGTCGGTCAACCTCTACTCTGAACAGTTGATGTTGAGATGTGTCTGTTACTTGAACTCTGTGACGCATTTATTTGGGCTGCAATTTCTGAGGCTGGTAACTCTAATGAACGTATCCTCTGCAGCAGAGGTAACTCTGGGTCTTCCTTTCCTGTGGCGGTCCTCATGAGAGCCAGTTTCATCATAGAGCTTGATGGTTTTTGCGACTGCACTTGAAGAAACTTTCATAGTTCTTGAAATTTTCCGGATTGACTGACCTTCATATCTTAAAGTTATGATGGACTGTCAATTGTCTTTGCTTATTTGAAGCTGTTCTTGCCATAATATGGACTTGGTCTTTTACCAAATAGGTCTATATTTTGTATACCACCCCTACCTTGTCGCAACTCAACTGATTGGCTCAGTCGCATTAAAAGAAGGAAAGAAATTCCACAAATTAACTTTTAACAAAGCACACCTGTTAATTGAAATGCATTCCAGGTGACTAACTCATGAAGCTGGTTGAGAGAGTGCCAAGAATGTGCAAAACTGTCATCAAGGCAAAGGGTGGCTATTTTGAAGAATCTCAAATATAGAATATATTTGGATTTGTGTAACACTTTTTTGGTTACTACATGATTCCATATGTGTTTTTTCATAGTTTTACTGTCTTCACTATTATTCTACAATGTAGAAAAAGCTTCCTAAAGTCCGGCTCTGAACACATCAATAACACAGCAGGAAAGCTTCCTAAAGTCCTGCTCTGAACACATCAATAACACAGCAGGAAAGCTTCCTAAAGTCCTGCTCTGAACACATCAATAACACAGCAGGAAAGCTTCCTAAAGTCCTGCTCTGAACACATCAATAACACAGCAGGAAAGCTTCCTAAAGTCCTGCTCTGAACACGTCAAGAACACAGCAGGAAAGCTTCCTAAAGTCCTGCTCTGAACACGTCAAGAACACAGTGGTTGTGTCCCAAATGTCACCATATTCCCTATGTAGTGCACTACTTTTGTCCAGAGCCCTATGGCACCCTATTCCCTTTGTAGTGCACTACTTTTGTCCATGGCCCTGAGGCTCTGTTCTAAAGCAGTGCACTATATAGGGAATAGGGTGCCATATGGCTCTGGTCTAAAGTAGTGCACTATATAGGAAAAGGGTGCTATTTGGGATGCAGACAGTAGTAGGAGATTTTGTAGGTTTTTTCACCCCATGAACTTACGCCACATCATTTTTGGCAGAGGAACTAGTTTGGTGTCTTCTTTACCAAACACGTACACTACATGACCGACAGGATGTGGACACCTGCTCGTCAAACATCTCATTCCAAAGTCATGGGCATTAATATGGAGTTGGTCTCCGCTTTGCTGCTCTAACAGCCTCCACTCTTCTGGGAAGGCTTTTTTTTTGGAACATTGCTGTGGGGATTTGCTTCCATTCAGCCACAAAAGCATTAGTATTGTTGGCCGATTAGGCCTGGCTCGCAGTCGGTATTCCAATTCATCCCAAAGGTGTTCGATGGGATTGAGGTCAGGGTTCTGTGCAGGCCAGTCAAGTTCTTCCACACCGATCTCGACAAACCATTTCTGTATGGACCTCGCTTTGTGCACAGGGGCATTGTCATGCTGAAACAGGAAAGGGCTTTCCCCAAACAGTTGCCACAATGTTAGAAACACAGAATGGTCTAGAATGTCATTGTATGCTGTAGCGTTAAGATTTCCCTTCACTGGAACTAAGGGCCCGAACCATGAAAAACAGCTCCAGACCATTATTCCTCCTCCACCACAATGTACAGTTGGCACCATGTATTGGGGCAGGTTGCGTTCTTCTGGCATCCGCCAAACCCAGATTTATCCGTCGGACTGCCAGATGATGAAGTGTGATTCATAACTCCAGAGAACGCGTTTCCACTGCTTCAGAGCGAGCTTCACACCACTCCAGCTGAACCTTGGCATTGTGTATGGTGATCTGAGGCTTCTGTGAGGCTGCTCGGCCATGGAAACCCATTTCATGAAGCTCCCGACAAACATTTCTTGTTCTGGTGTTGCTTCCAGGGGCAGTTTGGAACTCAGTAGTGAGTGTTGCAACCGAGGACAGGCGATTTTTACGCAAAATGCGCTTCAGCGTTTCCTGTTTCTCGGAGCTTGTGTGGCCTACCACTTCGCGGCTGAGCCGTTGTTGCTCCTTGATGTTTCCACTTCACAATAACAACACTTACAGTTGACCGGGGAAGCTCTAGCAGGGTAGAAATTTGACAAACTGACTTGTTGGAAAGGTGGCATCCTGTGACGGTGCCACGTTGAAAGTCACTGAGCTCTTCATTCTATTGCCAATGTTTGTCTATGGAGATTACATGGCTGTTTAATTGGTTTTGTACACCCGTCAGCAGCGGGTGTGGCTGAAGTAGCCGAATCCACTAATTTGATGGGGTGTCCACATACTTTTGTATATATAGTGTATTTATCGTGTGTGAGCCATCATTTTTACATGACAACTATAAAATGGGGGGGGGGGGGTTATCTCTCTCTTTTGTTCCCTGCCTTCCATCAAGTGTGTACTCTCTCCTGCTCTGCTTCTAAATGTTTGACTGTTCACCCTTTTGAGTCATAAAATACAAGAGGTGCCAAAACACATAAAGTGTGGGAGGCAGAGGAAGAAGGAGGGAGGGAGAGACAGTTGATTGTTTTTCTGTTGAAGCAGTACTTCTCCTGTCGCTGTTACTGGCCTGTCAGGGACTATGTCATCCTGCCATTGTTCAGCACAGTGTGTGTGTGTGTGTGTGTGTGTGTGTGTGTGTGTGTGTGTGTGTGTGTGTGTGTGTGTGTGTGTGTGTGTGTGTGTGTGTGTGTGTGTGTGTGTGTGTGTGTGTGTGTGTGTGCGGTCCAGAAATACTTCAACGAATCGGAGACGAAGGAAATACTGCTCATCCCGGACCAGGCCCAAATCCCTGACACATGGACAAGAAAAAGGGGGCGTTATAGATACCTGCCGAGACTGCGACCTCCTCTACCCTCCGTTCTATTGGCGAACGTGCAATCACTGGAGAATAAACGGGACAAGCTCCGTTCGAGACTATCCTATCGACGTGAAAGCTAAGGACCCTGGGATTAAACACTTCCCTCTGCAACTGGATCCTGGACTTCCTTACGGGCCGTCCCCCCAGGTGGTAAGAGTAGAAAACAACACATCTGCCACGCTGATCCTTAACACTGGGGCCCCTCAGGGGTGTGTACTTTGTCCCCTCCTTTGCTCCCTGTTCACCCAAGACTGTGTGGCCAAGCAACACAACAATGGTAGGACTGATCACCGACGACAATGAAGCAGCCTATAGGGCGGAGGTCAGAGAATTGACGGTGTGGTGCCAGGTCAACAACCTATCCTTTAATGTCAGCAAAACAAAGGAGCTGATCGCAGACTACAGGAAACAGAGGGTCGAACACGCCCCCATTCACATCGACGGGGCTGTAGTGGAGCGGGTCGAGAACTTCAAGTTCCTCAGTGTCCACATCACTAAGGACCTATCGTGGTCCAAACACAGTCGTGAAGAGGGGACGATAAACAGTTAGCATGTGCCGTCAGATCCTTAAAAAGTTATATAGCTGCGCCGTTGAGAGCATCTTGACCGGATGCATCACCACCTGGTATGACAACTACTTGGCATCCGACCGCAAAGCACTACAGTTGGTAGTGTGTACGGCCCAGTACATGACTGGGGCCAAGCTTCCTGCCATCCAGGACTTCTATACCAGGCGGTGTCAGAGGAAGGTCCTAAAAATGGTCAAAGACTCCAGCCTAGTCGTGGACTGTTCTCTATGCTACCGCACGGCAAGCAGAACTAAAAGGCTCATTAACAACTTCTACCTCCAAGCCATAAGACAGCTGAACGTTTAATAAAATGGCTACCAGGACTATTTACATTGACCCATATTTTATTATAATTCTTCCTTATTTTTTATGCACAGGCACTATGTGCACTCACTGGACTCTATATAAACACACACACACACACACACGCACACGCACACGCACATGCACACACACTCTCTGAAGGAAGAATTATCATCTAATTGCCATAGTGAATTTTTGTAATGTTTGTTTGTGTCAATAAATCCCATAAGGGTTACCAACTGGTGATTTGACACAAATAAAAATGTCATTCATTCATTCACACACACACACACACACACACACACACCCACTCAAACATATACACATTTTTCACACTCCTTCACACTGTTCACGCACCCTGCTGCTACTCTGCTTATTACCTATCCTGATTAATAGTGCTTCGTTACTACCATTCTAACAACTTGACCTTAACCTAAGCTACCATGTTTGGTGTTTCTAGGTTGTGTGTCTGTGGAATCTGTAGGTGAGAGTGAGGGTACTGTTGGTGAGAGTGTGGGTACTGTAGGTGAGAGTGTGGGTACTAGTCCCCTCTACTCTACCACATGTTGAGTAGAGGGACAGAGGGAAGGACTCCTGCCAATAGAGGAAGACATGACTCAGTAAATCAATGTGATTCTACCTCTCCTAGGCCTGGCCTGACCTGTCTAAACACAGCAGCGTGTTGACATGGTCTTCTAGGCACTAGCTATAGGGGAGGAGGAGAGGGTGGAGGACGGGTGA
The DNA here is from genome assembly GCF_045679555.1 of Salvelinus alpinus. Classification (NCBI taxonomy): domain Eukaryota; kingdom Metazoa; phylum Chordata; class Actinopteri; order Salmoniformes; family Salmonidae; genus Salvelinus; species Salvelinus alpinus. The sequence goes on from NC_092088.1 coordinate 6,276,503, forward strand.
GGAAAGAGAAGGAAGGGGAGAGGAGAGGAAGGGTGGAAGAGAGGGGAGGGAGGCGAGGAAGGGTAGAGGAGAGGAGAGGAGGAGAGGGTGGAGGACGGGTGAGGAAAGGATTAGGAAGGGGAGAGGAGGGGAAGGGTGGAAGAGAGGGGAGGGAGGCGAGGAAGGGTGGAAGAGGAGGGGAGGAGAGGTAAGGGTGGAAGAGAGAAGGAGAGGAGAGGAAGGGTAAGAGGTAGGAGAGGAAGGGTGGAGAAGAGGAAGGGTGGAGGAGAGGAGAGGAAGGGTAGAGGAGAGGAGAGGAGGGGAGGAGAAGAGGAGAGGATGTGTAGAGGGTAGGAGAGGAGAGCATAGCAGCATTGTGTGGAGTTTTCAAAGGCCCGTGGTCTCTCTGCTTCCATGAACACTGGAGACAAGTCGTGACTCAGGCCCGTCGGTCTCTCTGCTTCCATGAACACTGGAGACAAGTCGTGACTCAGGCACGTCGGTCTCTCTGCTTCCATGAACACTGGAGACAAGTCGTGACTCAGGCACGTCGGTCTCTCTGCTTCCATGAACACTGGAGACAAGTCGTGACTCAGGCCTGTTGGTCTCTCTGCTTCCATGAACATTGGAGACAAGTCGTGACTTGTGATTTATTTTTACCCCCAAAATATTATTTTCTTGCGTGTTGAGACAGAGATGGAGTTGGCTTTGTTCAATACAGCAAAGCATAGCCAGGCCTACAACTGGAGAGGAAGAGAGCATAGTGGTAGTGGATACACTCACATTGCTTTTTCCCTCCCTAACCCTAACCCTAACCCTAACACTCACATTGCTTTTTCCCTCCCTAACCCTAACCCTAACACTCACATTGCTTTACATTGCCTTCAGAAAGTACATGCATGCTAGAATCACCTTTGGCCGTGATTACAGATGTGAGTCTTTCTGTATAAGTCTCTATCTAAGAAGTTTCCACACCTGGATTGTACAATATTTGCCCATTATTTTTTATATTTTTTATTCTTCAAGCAGATTCAGCCACTCAGGAACATTCACTGTCATCTTGGTAAGCAACTCCAGTGAACATTTGGCCTTGTGTTTTAGGTTATTGTACTGCTGAAATGTGAATTCATCTCCCAGTGTCTGGTGGAAAGCAGACTGAACCAGGTTTTATTCTGTGCTTAGTTCCATTCCGTTTCTTTTTTATCCTGAAAAACTCCCCAGTCCTTAACGATTACAAGCATACCCATAACATGATGCAGCCACCACTATGCTTGAAAATATGGAGAGTGGTACTCAGTAATGTGTTGTATTGGATTCTTTTGCCACATTTTTTGCAGTATTACTTTAGTGCCTTGTTGCAAACAGGACGTATGTTTGGGAATATTTTTATTCTGTACAGGTTTCTTTTCACGCTGTCAATTAGGTTAGTATTGTGGAGTAACTACAATGTTTGATCCATCCTCAGTTTTCTCCTATCACAGCCATTAAACTCTGTAACTGTTTTAAAAGTCACCATTCGCCTCATGGTGAAAGCCCTGAGCGGTTTCCTTCCTCACCGGCAACTGAGTTAGGAAGGACGCCTGTATCTTTGTAGTGACTGGAGTGTTGATACACCATCCAAAGTGTAATTATTAACTTTACCATGCTCAAAGGGATATTCAATGTCCCCCCCCCCATCTACCAATAAGTGCCCTTTGCAAGGTATTGGAAAACCTCCCTTGTGTTTGTGGTTGAATCTGTGTTTTGAAATTCACTGCTCGACTAAGGGACCTTACAGATAATTGTATGTGTGGGGTACAGAGATGAGGTAGTCATTCAAAAAATCATGTTAAATACTTTTGGTAGATGATGCAACTTATTATGTGACTTGTTAAGCACATTTTTACTCCTGAACTTATTTTGACAAAGGGGTTGAATACTTATTGGCTCAACGACGTTTCAGCTTTTCATTTTTTATTAATTCGTAGAAAGTCGTAAAAACATAGTTCCGCTTTGACATTACGGGGGTATTATGTGTTGGTCAACATGTGGCTAAAGTCAAGAGGTGTGAATTCTTTCTGAAGGGACTGAATGTTATATTGTGTCAATCAAAGGGTCAAAGGGTCAAAAGGTCAAAGGGTCAGTCTTAGTAGGTTGCAGTTTTCCAATTTCCCTCCTTTACTCCTATCAGAAAGTCCTGTGTGGCTCCATTCTACCCTTCTGCCCTTCCACTCAGTGGGCTTCAGGAGGTAACCTTTAGATCCAAACACACACACTCACTCTCACACGTACGCACGCACAGAGAGACGCAAACACACACACTCTCACACACACACGAAGTCTAAGCAATGTACAGTAACTGTAGACACACACACACACACACACACACACACACACACACTAACAATACAACTATTATTAGCTGTGTCTTTCAAGAGGAGGGAGCATTCCTCATTGTTCTGTCCTCATTGGCTCACAGTTTGAACCTAATCATCTCCAATTAATTGAATCCTTAATTTGTCTTTGATTGATGCCGGTTGGATGAGAACATATGGCTCCGGTAATGGTAACGACGTGTTGGTTCACAAGGAGCTCTGCTTCAATAAGCTTCCAGACGGACGTTTCTCTGCTTTTGCAAATGGCCACCTATTTTCCTCTACACTGCACTATTGGTCCTAATGGCACCCTATTCCCTCTGTAGCCCTATGGGCCCTGGTCAAAAGTAGTGCACTCATTAGGGACTAGGGTGCCATTTTTGGGACTCGTGGTGTAGAGGCTGCAGATGACGATCGCCTGTCTCCGGTCTCTCTCGGACTAGAGCCTGCAGAACCGAGGCCGTCTCTCTCGGACTAGAGCCTGCAGAACCGAGGCCGTCTCTCTCGGACTAGAGCCTGCAGAACCGAGGCCGTCTCTCTCTCTCTCTCACCTCCGCTCAAGGCGAATGGGAGCAGATCGTGACTGCAGCTATTAGTACTAATGGTGTTGAGCGTTGTGATAACAGGAAGCTGAATCCAGTGGCTGAGCAGGGAGATCATTTCCACTGTAATTTTTTAGCTGAGAGTGGGTGAGGAGAGCGGGTGAGGAGAGCGGGTGAGGAGAGCGGGTGAGGAGAGCGAGTGAGGAGAGCGAGTGAGGAGAGCGAGTGAGGAGAGCGAGTGAGGAGAGTGAGTGAGGAGAGTGGGTGAGGAGAGTGGGTGAGGAGAGTGGGTGAGGAGAGTGGGTGGGTGAGGAGAGTGAGTGAGGAGAGTGGGTGGGTGAGGAGAGTGAGTGAGGAGAGTGGGTGAGGAGAGTGGGTGAGGAGAGTGGGTGGGTGAGGAGAGTGGGTGGGTGGGTGAGGAGAGTGGGTGGGTGAGGAGAGTGAGTGAGTGAGGAGAGTGGGTGAGGAGAGTGAGTGAGGAGAGTGGGTGAGGAGAGTGGGTGGGGAGAGTGAGTGAGGAGAGTGGGTGGGTGAGGAGAGTGAGTGAGGAGAGTGGGTGAGGAGAGTGGGTGGGGAGAGTGAGTGAGGAGAGTGGGTGGGTGAGGAGAGTGAGTGAGGAGAGTGAGTGAGGAGAGTGGGTGAGGAGAGTGGGTGAGGAGAGTGGGTGAGGAGAGTGGGTGAGGAGAGTGAGTGAGGAGAGTGGGTGAGGAGAGTGGGTGAGGAGAGTGGGTGAGGAGAGTGGGTGAGGAGAGTGAGTGAGGAGAGTGGGCGAGGAGAGTGAGTGAGAAGAGTGAGTGAAGAGAGTGAGTGACAAGAGTGAGTGACGAGAGAGACCCCTGGCAGTAGAAAACCGAAACAGTATATTTGACCTCCCAGCTTCTCTATCAAATAAAAAAAAATCAACCTAAGAAAATTAATGACAAATGGTTTGATGAAAAATGAATAAATTAAATTGCGAACTTATCCAACCGAAAACCTGAGTCTACGCCTTCACTATGGTGAATCATTAAAACAATACTGAAATACTATTCGAAAAAGAAGGAACAGCACGTCAGAAATCAGCTCAATGTAATTGAAGAATCCATAGACTCTAACCACTTCTGCGAACATTGGAAAACACTTAACAAAAAACACGAAGAGGTACAGTTGAAGTCGGAAGTTTACATACACTTAGGTTGGAGTCAATAAAATTCGTTTTTCAACCACTCCACTAATTTGTTGTCAACAAACTATAGTTTTGGCAAGTCGGTTAGGAGATCTACTTTGTGCATGACACAAGTCATTTTTCCAACAAATGTTTACAGACAGATTATTTCACTTATAATTCACTGTATCACAATTCCAGTGGGTAAACATTTTACATACACTAAGTTGACTGTGCCTTTAATTAAACAGCTTGGAAAATTCCAGAAAATTATGTCATGGCATTAGAAGCTTCTGATAGGCTAATTGACATAATTTGAGTCGATTGGAGGTGTACCTGTGGATGTAATTCAAGGCCTACCTTCAAACTCAGTGCCTCTTTGCTTGACATCATGGAAAAATCAAAAGAAATCAGCCAAGACCTCAGGAAAATAATTGTAGCCCTCCACAAGTCTGGATCATCCTTGGGAGCAATTTCCAAACGCCTGAAGGTACCACGTTCATCTGTACAAACAATAGTACGCAAGTATAAACACCATGGGACCACACAGCAAACATACCGCTCAGGAAGGAGATGCGTTCTGTCTCCTAGAGATGAAAGTACTTTGGTGCGAGAAGTGCAAATCAATCACAGAACAACAGCAAAGGACTCTGTGAAGATGTTGGAGTAAACAGGTACAAAAGTATCTATATCCACAGTAAAACGAGTCCTATATCGACAACCTGAAAGGCCGCTCAGCAAGGAAGAAGCCACTGCTCCAAAACCGCCATAAAAATGTCAGACTACGGTTTGCAACTGCACATGGGGACAAAGATTGTACTTTTTGGAGAAATGTCCTCTGGTCGGATGAAACAAAAATAGAACTGCTATCAAACAAAGTCAAGGTGTTGGAATGGCCATCACAAAGCCCTGACCTCAATCCTATAGAAAATGTGTGGGCAGAACTGAAACATTTTGTGGGAAGTTTGTGGAAGGCTACCTGAAACATTTTACCCAAGTTAAACAATTTAAAGGCAATGCTACCAAATACTAATTGAGTGTATGTAAACTTCTGACCCACTGTGAATGTGATGAAAGAAATAAAAGCTGAAATAAATCATTCTCTCTACTATTATTCTGACATTTCACATTCTTAAAATGAAGTGGTGATCCTAACTGACCTAAGACAAGGAATCTTTACTAGGATTAAATGTCAGGAATTGTGAAAAACTGAGTTTAAATGTATTTGGCTAAGGTTGTATGTAAACTTCCGACTTCAACTGTATCTATCCAAAACGGAGATGTATGGGTGAACCACTTCTCCATTATTTTTGGCTCTATAATAAAGAACAAACGGCAAAAACATATACATGATCAAATACAAATCTTAGAATTAACTATTACAGTCTACCAGAACCCACTGGATTCTCCAGTTACCTTGAAGGAACTACAGGACAAAATACAAACCCTCCAACCCCAAAAGGCCTGTGGTGTTGATGGTATCCTAAATTAAATTATCAAATATACAGACCACAAATTCCAATTGGCTATACTAAAACTGTTTAGCATCATCCTCAGCTCTGGCTTCTTCCTCAGTGAAAACAATGTACCGAGCAAATGACAAATTGTCTTTTTACCAAATTATCGTACGACAGACCACGTATTCACCCTGCACACCCTAATTGACAAACAAACAAACCAAAACAAAGGCAAAGTCTTCTCATGCTTTGTTGATTCCAAAAAAGCTTTCGACTCAATTTGGCATGAGGGCCTGCTATACAAATTAATGGAAAGTGGTGTTGGGAGGTAAAAATACAACATTATAAAATCCATGTACGCAAACTGCGAGTGTGAGGTTAAAATTGGGCTAAAAACACACACATTTCTCTCTACAGGGCCATGGTGTGAGACAGGGATGCAGCTTAAGCCCCACCCTCTTCAACATATATATCAATGAATTGGCGAGGGCACTAGAACAGTCTGCAGCACCCAGCCTCACCCTACTAGAATCTGAAGTAGAATGTCTACTGTTTGCTGATGATCTGGTGCTTCTGTCCCCAATCAAGGAGGGCCTACCAAATAATGGTGTTCCAAAAAAGGTCCAGTCGCCAGGACCACAAATACAAATTCCATCTAGACACCTTTGCCTAAAAGCACTTAATCTATACATACCTCGGCCTAAACATCAGCACCACAGGTAACTTCCACAGAGCTGTGAGTCATCTGAGAGACAAGGCAAGAAGGGCTATCTATACCATCAAAAGGAACATAAAATTCAACATACCAATTAGGATCTGGCTAAAAATAATTGAATCGGTTATAGAACACTTTGCCCTTTACGGTGGTGAGGTCTGTGGTCTGCTCACCAACCAAAAATTCACAAAGTGGGCCAAACACCAAATGGAGACTCTGCATGCAGAAAAAATTCTCATTCTGCAAAAATATTATACGTGTACAACATAAAACACCGAATAATGCATGCAGAGCAGATTTAGGCCGATACCCGCTAATTATCAACATCCAGAAAAGAGATGATCAATTCTACAACCACCTAAAAGGAAGCGATTCCCAAACCTTCCATAACAAATCCAACACCTACAGAGAGATAAATCTGGTTAAGATTCCCCAAAGCAAGCTGGTCCTGGGACACATAACCCCTGGGCGTTAGGGACTACCCATCAGAAGTAGAGGAGGAGGAGGGATAGGAGAGGGGGAGGGAGAGGAGGAGGAGGATGAGGAGGAGGGAAGAGAAGACCGAGGGGGAAGAAGAGGGGAGGAGGGTAATGAAAATGCAGGTTCGTTAGAATACCTTCTTCAAGTCTTCCACTCCTCCTCCTCCTCCACACATAAAGATCATGAGCTGTTGCTAATTGATAGACACTCTGCTTAGATGCTCATTTGTTATGAGTACCCTTTGTTTTCACACACACACACACACACACACACACACACACACACACACACACACACACACACACACACACACACACACACACACACACACACACTTTATTATTGATGCTGTTTTTCCCTTTTATCTGTGCATTATTTTAGCGTCATGTTGTCTGAATAAAGAATCTTTATTTCTGCATTAACCTTCCGGTTTGTATTTTTCCACATTTTCGACAAGTCTCCATCTCTCCTATGACTAGTAGAAGGGGCAGCGTCCCTTCCCATAAGGCACTGCTTCTAGGTGGTGGAAATCCCATTGTCTTTCCGCCTCAGCCACCAGATTATATTCATTTCTCCTTAATCTCTCTCTCTCTCTGTAGTGATGTTCTCTCTCTCTCCTCCTCCTCCAGCCCCCATTCCTCTGTGTATATGATCCCTCCCTACCATATTTTTTCTCTATTCATGTTATTAGATTGGGTGGAAGGAAAGAACGAGACGAGGGAGGGAGGTAAAGAAAGAGGTTGAAAATGCTTAGCCCTGTGACAGATCAAGCCTCATTACTTTTACCTCTCTATTGGAATTGGTTCAGGATGAGCTTTTGCTCTCTCGCTCTCTCGCTCGCTCTCTCACGCTCTCTCTCTCTCTCTCTCTCTCTCTCTCTCTCCCCCCCCTCTTCTCTTCCCTCTCTCTCCTCTCCTCTCTTCCCTCTCTCCCCTCCTCTTCCCCCTCTCTCTTCCCTCTTCTCCTCCCTCTCTCTCCCCCTCATCTCTCTCTCTTTCTGTCTTATTAATTCTCCCTCTTTGTCTCTCTCTCCCCATCTCTCTTTCTGTCTTATTCTTTCTCTCTTTGTCTCTCTCTCTCTCCCCTTTCTTTTTCTCTTTCTCTCTCCCCCATCTCTCTCTCTTTCTGTCTTTTTCTCTCTCTGTACCGCCCTCCCCCATCCCATCTCGCACTCTCTTCATTATCCTGCTACTGATTCCTCCAGGGCCGTGCTTTCATAATGATTCCAGATAGCCAGGTGTCTCAGCCCAGGAGGAAGCACTGTAACCACAGAACCAGACCACAGAACCATCAATGTACCCCTATTCACTGCATAGGGCACTACTTTTCACCAGGGTCCATAGGGCTCTGGTCAAAAGTAGTGCACTATGTAGGGAATAGGGGTCCATTTGATTTGCAGATGAAGCGTGAGACAGGGAGAGAGAGAGAGAGATCTCACATATACCTGAGTCTGTGGACATAAAGTGATGTAGGACCATACAGTCCCCTACTGCAGTCTGTATCAACCAGTAGTCTAACAGTCTATATGACTGACCACCCTACAGTCCCCTACTGCAGTCTGTATCAACCAGTAGTCTAACAGTCTATATGACTGACCACCCTACAGTCCCCTACTGCAGTCTGTATCAACCAGTAGTCTAACAGTCTATATGACTGACCACCCTACAGTCCCCTACTGCAGTCTGTATCAACCAGTAGTCTAACAGTCTATATGACCACCCTGTGGCACCTATTCTCTGTGTTCCAAATGGCACCTATTCCCTCTGTGTTCCAAATGGCACCTATTCCCTGTGTGTTCCAAATGGCACCTATTCCCTGTGTGTTCCAAATGGCACCTATTCCCTCTGTGTTCCAAATGGCACCTATTCCACTGTGTTCCAAATGGCACCTATTCCCTGTGTGTTCCAAATGGCATCTGTTCCTCTGTGTTCCAAATGGCACCTATTCTCTGTGTTCCAAATTGCACCTATTCCCATGTGTTCCAAATTACATCTGTTCCTCTGTGTTCAAAATGGCACCTATTCCCCTTTGTGTTCCAAATGGCACCTATTCCCCGTGTGTTCCAAATGGCAACTATTCTCTGTGTTCCAAATGGCACCTATTCCCTGTGTGTTCCAAATAGCACCTATTCCCTCTGTGTTCCAAATGGCACCTATTCCCCGTGTGTTCCAAATGGCACCTATTCCCTCTGTGTTCCAAATGGCACCTATTCCACTGTGTTCCAAATGGCACCTATTCCCTGTGTGTTCCAAATGGCACCTATTCTCTGTGTTCCAAATTGCACCTATTCCCATGTGTTCCAAATTACATCTGTTCCTCTGTGTTCCAAATGGCACCTATTCCCCGTGTGTTCCAAATGGCACCTATTCCCCGTGTGTTCCAAATGGCACCTATTCCCGTGTGTTCCAAATTGCACCTATTCCACCGTGTTCCAAATGGCACCTATTCCTCTGTGTTCCAAATGGCACCTATTCCCTCTGTGTTCCAAATGGCACCTATTCCCCATGTGTTCCAAATGGCACCTATTCCACTGTGTTCCAAATTGCACCTATTCCCCGTGTGTTCCAAATTACATCTGTTCCTCTGTGTTCCAAATGGCACCTATTCCCTGTATGTTCCAAATGGCACCTATTCCCAGTGTGTTCCAAATGGCACCTATTCCACCGTGTTCCAAATGGCACCTATTCCACTGTGTTCCAAATGGCACCTATTCCCTCTGTGTTCCAAATGGCACCTATTCCTCTGTGTTCCAAATGGCACATATTCCCCGTGTGTTCCAAATGGCACCTATTCCCCGTGTGTTCCAAATGGCACCTATTCCCTGTGTGTTCCAAATGGCACCTATTCCCTGTGTGTTCCAAATGGCACCTATTCCCCGTGTGTTCCAAATGGCACCTATTCCCTGTGTGTTCAAAATGGCACCTATTCCCTGTGTGTTCCAAATGGCACCTATTCCCCGTGTGTTCCAAATGGCACCTATTCCCCGTGTGTTCCAAATGGCACCTATTCTCTGTGTTCCAAATGGCACCTATTCCCCGTGTGTTCCAAATGGCACCTATTCCACCGTGTTCCAAATGGCACATATTCCACCATGTTCCAAATGGCACCTATTCCCTCTGTGTTCCAAATGGCACCTATTCCCTCTGTGTTCCAAATGGCACCTATTCCCTCTGTGTTCCAAATGGCACCTATTCCCTCTGTGTTCCAAATGGCACCTATTCCCATGTGTTCCAAATGGCACCTATTCCACTGTGTTCCAAATGGCACCTATTCCCTCTGTGTTCCAAATGGCACCTATTCCCCTGTGTGTTCCAAATGGCACCTATTCCCCGTGTGTTCCAAATGGCACCTATTCCCTGTGTGTTCCAAATGGCACCTATTCCCCGTGTGTTCCAAATGGCACCTATTCCCCGTGTGTTCCAAATGGCACCTATTCCCCGTGTGTTCCAAATGGCACCTATTCTCTGTGTTCCAAATGGCACCTATTCCCTCTGTGTTCCAAATGGCACCTATTCCACCGTGTTCCAAATGGCACATATTCCACTATGTTCCAAATGGCACCTATTCCCTCTGTGTTCCAAATGGCACCTATTCCCTCTGTGTTCCAAATGGCACCTATTCCCATGTGTTCCAAATGGCACCTATTCCCATGTGTTCCAAATGGCACCTATTCCCATGTGTTCCAAATGGCACCTATTCCCCTGTGTTCCAAATGGCACCTATTCCCTCTGTGTTCCAAATGGCACCTATTCTCATGTGTTCCAAATGGCACCTATTCCCATGTGTTCCAAATGGCACCTATTCCTCTGTGTTCCAAATGGCACCTATTCCCGCTGTGTTCCAAATGGCACCTATTCCCTCTGTGTTCCAAATGGCACCTATTCCAATGTGTTCCAAATGGCACCTATTCCTCTGTGTTCCAAATGGCACCTATTCCTCTGTGTTCCAAATGGCACCTATTCCAATGTGTTCCAAATGGCACCTATTCTCATGTGTTCCAAATGTCACCTATTCCCATGTGTTCCAAATGGCACCTATTCCTCTGTGTTCCAAATGGCACCTATTCCCTCTGTGTTCCAAATGGCACCTATTCCCTCTGTTCCAAATGGCACCTATTCCTCTGTGTTCCAAATGGCGCTATTTCCTACTAGCATTTTGACCACAGCCCTATAGACTCTGGTCGAAAGTAGTACACTATCAAGGGAATAGAATGCCATTTGGAAGACGTCCTTGCTGTTGTCCCACCAGACAGTCATACAATCATTTAATTAGGTAACAACCCCCTGTGTTATTCTATAATATGTTTGCAGTGTGCAGGCAGTTTATCAATTACTGCTTGTGGTTTCATTCTGTCACTCAGTCTCAGTCTGGGGCAAGCGTCTGAGCTCTCTCTCTCTCTCTCTCTCTCTCTCTGTCTCTCTCTCTGTCTCTCTGTCTCTCTCTCTGTCTCTCTCTCTGTCTCTCTCTCTCTCTCTCTCTCTCTCTCTCTCTCTCTCTCTCTCTCTCTCTCTCTCTCTCTCTCTCTCTCTCTCTCTCTCTCTCTCTGTGCTGCAGAGCTGTGTAATTGTACTCCAACAAATCAATTATGTTGCAGTTGAACATTTTCTTCCTATTTCCTCTCCTCTCTATCCTCTCCCCTCTCCTCTCTATCCTCTCCTCTCTACCTCTCCTCCCCTCTCTATCCTCTCCTCTTTTACTCTCCCCTCTCCTCTCTATCCTCTCCCCTCAATACTCTCCTCTCTACCTCTCCTCCCCTCTCTATCCTCTCCTCTCTACCTCTCCTCCCCTCTCTATCCTCTCTATCCTCTCCCCTCAATCCTCTCCTCTCTATCCTCTCTTTCCTATCCTCTCTACCTCTCCTCCCCTCTCTATCCTCTCCTCTTTTACTCTCCTCTCTCCTCTCCTCTCTATCCTTTCCTCTCTACCTCTCCTCCCCTCTCTATCCTCTCCTCTCTATCCTCTCCTCTCTATCCTCTCCTCTTTACTCTCTTCTCTATCCTCTCCTCCCCTCTCTGTCCTCTCCCTTTTCCTCTCCTCTCTTTCCTCTCCTCTCTATCCTCTCCCTTTTCCTCTCATCTCTTTCCTCTCCTCTCTTTCCTCTCCTCTCTTTCCTCTCCTCTCTCTCCTCTCCTCTCTATCCTCCCTCTGTCATTGTTGTTTCCAGTACAGAGCACACATCAGACCACAGCCCAGGGAGGAGGAGAATCTGGTTTTGAAAAGGAGAGCCCCACCCCCCCCACCCCCCCCCCACCCCCCATGTCTCCCACCGACTAGGAAATGATTCCTTGTGGTTGGACCGGCCTTTATAGCCTGCATTAACCCTGCGCTGTCAACCAAAGCATGAGCTCTGCTCAGAGAGATGAATCAAAGGCAGGAGCTGTGTGCTGGGGATTGGAATAGCTAGCTCTACCGTTTTCTGTGTGTGTATCACCCTTGTCCTCTGAGTCGTCCTCTGTAAGCAGCGGAGCATGCAGCTTATCCATGCAGCCAAGAAATGTATTAAACCACATTAGAAGTCAAACCTACTAGCAACTGTTAGGAATGGTTGAGAACCAGGTGTGTCTATAGAGAGAGGACCAGGTGTGTCTGTAGAGAGAGGACCAGTAGTGTCTATAGAGAGGACCAGTAGTGTCTATAGAGAGGACCAGTAGTGTCTATAGAGAGGACCAGTAGTGTCTATAGAGAGGACCAGTAGTGTCTATAGAGAGGACCAGTAGTGTCTATAGAGAGAGGACCAGTAGTGTCTATAGAGAGAGGACCAGTAGTGTCTATAGAGAGGACCAGTAGTGTCTGTAGAGAGAGGACCAGTAGTGTCTATAGAGAGGACCAGTAGTGTCTATAGAGAGGACCAGTAGTGTCTATAGAGAGGACCAGTAGTGTCTATAGAGAGGACCAGTAGTGTCTATAGAGAGGACCAGTAGTGTCTATAGAGAGGACCAGTAGTGTCTATAGAGAGAGGACCAGTAGTGTCTATAGAGAGAGGACCAGTAGTGTCTATAGAGAGAGGACCAGTAGTGTCTATAGAGAGGACCAGTAGTGTCTATAGAGAGGACCAGTAGTGTCTATAGAGAGGACCAGTAGTGTCTATAGAGAGAGGACCAGTAGTGTCTATAGAGAGAGGACCAGTAGTGTCTATAGAGAGAGGACCAGTAGTGTCTATAGAGAGAGGACCAGTAGTGTCTATAGAGAGAGGACCAGTAGTGTCTATAGAGAGAGGACCAGTAGTGTCTATAGAGAGGACCAGTAGTGTCTATAGAGAGGACCAGTAGTGTCTATAGAGAGAGGACCAGTAGTGTCTATAGAGAGAGGACCAGTAGTGTCTATAGAGAGAGGACCAGTAGTGTCTATAGAGATGACCAGTAGTTCCTATAGAGAGAGGACCAGTCGTGTCTATAGAGAGAGGACCAGTCGTGTCTATAGAGAGAGGACCAGTAGTGTCTATAGAGAGAGGACCAGTAGTGTCTATAGAGAGAGGACCAGTAGTGTCTATAGAGAGAGGACCAGTAGTGTCTATAGAGAGAGGACCAGTAGTGTCTATAGAGAGAGGACCAGTAGTGTCTATAGAGAGAGGACCAGTAGTGTCTATAGAGAGAGGACCAGTAGTGTCTATAGAGAGAGGACCAGTAGTGTCTATAGAGAGAGGACCAGTAGTGTCTGTAGAGAGAGGACCAGTAGTGTCTGTAGAGAGATGACCAGTAGTTCCTATAGAGAGAGGACCAGTAGTGTCTATAGAGAGGACCAGTAGTGTCTATAGAGAGAGGACCAGTAGTGCCTGTAGAGAGAGGACCAGTAGTGTCTATAGAGAGAGGACCAGTAGTGTCTATAGAGAGAGGACCAGTAGTGTCTATAGAGAGAGGACCAGTAGTGTCTATAGAGAGAGGACCAGTAGTGTCTATAGAGAGAGGACCAGTAGTGTCTATAGAGAGAGGACCAGTAGTGTCTATAGGGAGAGGACCAGTAGTGTCTATAGAGAGAGGACCAGTAGTGTCTATAGAGATGACCAGTAGTTCCTATAGAGAGAGGACCAGTAGTGTCTATAGAGAGAGGACCAGTAGTGTCTGTAGAGAGAGGACCAGTAGTGTCTATAGAGAGGACCAGTAGTGCCTATAGAGAGAGGACCAGTAGTGTCTATAGAGAGGACTAGTAGTGTCTATAGAGATGACCAGTAGTGTCTATAGAGATGACCAGTAGTTCCTATAGAGAGAGGACCAGTAGTGTCTATAGAGAGAGGACCAGTAGTGTCTATAGAGAGAGGACCAGTAGTGTCTATAGAGAGAGGACCAGTAGTGTCTATAGAGAGAGGACCAGTAGTGTCTATAGAGAGAGGACCAGTAGTGTCTATAGGGAGAGGACCAGTAGTGTCTATAGAGAGAGGACCAGTAGTGTCTATAGAGATGACCAGTAGTTCCTATAGAGAGAGGACCAGTAGTGTCTATAGAGAGAGGACCAGTAGTGTCTGTAGAGAGAGGACCAGTAGTGTCTATAGAGAGGACCAGTAGTGCCTATAGAGAGAGGACCAGTAGTGTCTATAGAGAGGACCAGTAGTGTCTATAGAGATGACCAGTAGTTCCTATAGAGAGAGGACCAGTAGTGTCTATAGAGAGAGGACCAGTAGTGTCTATAGAGAGAGGACCAGTAGTGTCTATAGAGAGAGGACCAGTAGTGTCTATAGAGAGAGGACCAGTAGTGTCTGTAGAGAGAGGACCAGTAGTGTCTGTAGAGAGAGGACCAGTAGTGTCTGTAGAGAGAGGACCAGTAGTGTCTATAGAGAGAGGACCAGTAGTGTCTATAGAGAGAGGACCAGTAGTGTCTGTAGAGAGAGGACCAGTAGTGTCTGTAGAGAGATGACCAGTAGTTCCTATAGAGAGAGGACCAGTAGTGTCTATAGAGAGGACCAGTAGTGTCTATAGAGAGAGGACCAGTAGTGTCTATAGAGAGAGGACCAGTAGTGTCTATAGAGAGAGGACCAGTAGTGTCTATAGAGAGGACCAGTAGTGTCTATAGAGAGGACCAGTAGTGTCTATAGAGAGAGGACCAGTAGTGTCTATAGAGAGAGGACCAGTAGTGTCTATAGAGAGAGGACCAGTAGTGTCTATAGAGATGACCAGTAGTTCCTATAGAGAGAGGACCAGTAGTGTCTATAGAGAGGACCAGTCGTGTCTATAGAGAGGACCAGTAGTGTCTATAGAGAGAGGACCAATAGTGTCTATAGAGAGAGGACCAGTAGTGTCTATAGAGAGGACCAGTAGTGTCTGTAGAGAGAGGACCAGTAGTGTCTATAGAGAGGACCAGTAGTGTCTATAGAGAGGACCAGTAGTGTCTATAGAGAGGACCAGTAGTGTCTATAGAGAGGACCAGTAGTGTCTATAGAGAGGACCAGTAGTGTCTATAGAGAGGACCAGTAGTGTCTATAGAGAGAGGACCAGTAGTGTCTATAGAGAGAGGACCAGTAGTGTCTATAGAGAGAGGACCAGTAGTGTCTATAGAGAGGACCAGTAGTGTCTATAGAGAGGACCAGTAGTGTCTATAGAGAGGACCAGTAGTGTCTATAGAGAGAGGACCAGTAGTGTCTATAGAGAGAGGACCAGTAGTGTCTATAGAGAGAGGACCAGTAGTGTCTATAGAGAGAGGACCAGTAGTGTCTATAGAGAGAGGACCAGTAGTGCCTATAGAGAGGACCAGTAGTGTCTATAGAGAGGACCAGTAGTGTCTATAGAGAGAGGACCAGTAGTGTCTATAGAGAGAGGACCAGTAGTGTCTATAGAGAGAGGACCAGTAGTGTCTATAGAGATGACCAGTAGTTCCTATAGAGAGAGGACCAGTCGTGTCTATAGAGAGAGGACCAGTCGTGTCTATAGAGAGAGGACCAGTAGTGTCTATAGAGAGAGGACCAGTAGTGTCTATAGAGAGAGGACCAGTAGTGTCTATAGAGAGAGGACCAGTAGTGTCTATAGAGAGAGGACCAGTAGTGTCTATAGAGAGAGGACCAGTAGTGTCTATAGAGAGAGGACCAGTAGTGTCTATAGAGAGAGGACCAGTAGTGTCTATAGAGAGGACCAGTAGTGTCTGTAGAGAGAGGACCAGTAGTGTCTATGAGAGAGGACCAGTAGTGTCTATAGAGAGGACCAGTAGTGTCTATAGAGAGGACCAGTAGTGTCTATAGAGAGAGGACCAGTAGTGTCTATAGAGAGAGGACCAGTAGTGTCTATAGAGAGAGGACCAGTAGTGTCTATAGAGAGAGGACCAGTAGTGTCTATAGAGAGAGGACCAGTAGTGTCTATAGAGAGAGGACCAGTAGTGTCTATAGAGAGAGGACCAGTAGTGTCTATAGGGAGAGGACCAGTAGTGTCTATAGAGAGAGGACCAGTAGTGTCTATAGAGATGACCAGTAGTTCCTATAGAGAGAGGACCAGTAGTGTCTATAGAGAGAGGACCAGTAGTGTCTGTAGAGAGAGGACCAGTAGTGTCTGATAGAGAGGACCAGTAGTGCCTATAGAGAGAGGACCAGTAGTGTCTATGAGAGAGGACTAGTAGTGTCTATAGAGATGACCAGTAGTGTCTATAGAGATGACCAGTAGTTCCTATAGAGAGAGGACCAGTAGTGTCTATAGAGAGAGGACCAGTAGTGTCTATAGAGAGAGGACCAGTAGTGTCTATAGAGAGAGGACCAGGTAGTGTCTATAGAGAGAGGACCAGTAGTGTCTATAGAGAGAGGACCAGTAGTGTCTATAGGGAGAGGACCAGTAGTGTCTATAGAGAGAGGACCAGTAGTGTCTATAGAGATGACCAGTAGTTCCTATAGAGAGAGGACCAGTAGTGTCTATAGAGAGAGGACCAGTAGTGTCTGTAGAGAGAGGACCAGTAGTGTCTATAGAGAGGACCAGTAGTGCCTATAGAGAGAGGACCAGTAGTGTCTATAGAGAGGACCAGTAGTGTCTATAGAGATGACCAGTAGTTCCTATAGAGAGAGGACCAGTAGTGTCTATAGAGAGAGGACCAGTAGTGTCTATAGAGAGAGGACCAGTAGTGTCTATAGAGAGAGGACCAGTAGTGTCTATAGAGAGAGGACCAGTAGTGTCTGTAGAGAGAGGACCAGTAGTGTCTGTAGAGAGAGGACCAGTAGTGTCTGTAGAGAGAGGACCAGTAGTGTCTATAGAGAGAGGACCAGTAGTGTCTATAGAGAGAGGACCAGTAGTGTCTGTAGAGAGAGGACCAGTAGTGTCTGTAGAGAGATGACCAGTAGTTCCTATAGAGAGAGGACCAGTAGTGTCTATAGAGAGGACCAGTAGTGTCTATAGAGAGAGGACCAGTAGTGCCTGTAGAGAGAGGACCAGGTGTGTCTGTAGAGAGAGGACCAGTAGTGTCTATAGAGAGAGGACCAGTAGTGTCTATAGAGAGAGGACCAGTAGTGTCTATAGAGAGGACCAGTAGTGTCTATAGAGAGAGGACCAGTAGTGTCTGTAAAGAGAGGACCAGTAGTGTCTGTAGAGAGAGGACCAGTAGTGCCTATAGAGAGAGGACCAGTAGTGTCTATAGAGAGGACCAGTAGTGTCTATAGAGAGAGGACCAGTAGTGTCTATAGAGAGAGGACCAGTAGTGTCTATAGAGAGAGGACCAGTAGTGTTTATAGAGAGAGGACCAGTAGTGTCTATAGAGAGAGGACCAGTAGTGTCTATAGAGAGAGGACCAGTAGTGTCTATAGAGAGAGGACCAGTAGTGTCTATAGAGAGAGGACCAGTAGTGTCTATAGAGAGAGGACCAGTAGTGTCTATAGAGAGAGGACCAGTAGTGTCTATAGAGAGAGGACCAGTAGTGTCTATAGAGAGAGGACCAGTAGTGTCTATAGAGAGAGGACCAGTAGTGTCTATAGAGAGAGGACCAGTAGTGTCAATAGAGAGAGGACCAGTAGTGTCTATAGAGATGACCAGTAGTTCCTATAGAGAGAGGACCAGTAGTGTCTATAGAGAGAGGACCAGTAGTGTCTGTAGAGAGAGGACCAGTAGTGTCTATAGAGAGGACCAGTAGTGCCTATAGAGAGAGGACCAGTAGTGTCTATAGAGAGGACTAGTAGTGTCTATAGAGATGACCAGTAGTGTCTATAGAGATGACCAGTAGTTCCTATAGAGAGAGGACCAGTAGTGTCTATAGAGAGAGGACCAGTAGTGTCTATAGAGAGAGGACCAGTAGTGTCTATAGAGAGAGGACCAGTAGTGTCTATAGAGAGAGGACCAGTAGTGTCTATAGAGAGAGGACCAGTAGTGTCTATAGGGAGAGGACCAGTAGTGTCTATAGAGAGAGGACCAGTAGTGTCTATAGAGATGACCAGTAGTTCCTATAGAGAGAGGACCAGTAGTGTCTATAGAGAGAGGACCAGTAGTGTCTGTAGAGAGAGGACCAGTAGTGTCTATAGAGAGGACCAGTAGTGCCTATAGAGAGAGGACCAGTAGTGTCTATAGAGAGGACCAGTAGTGTCTATAGAGATGACCAGTAGTTCCTATAGAGAGAGGACCAGTAGTGTCTATAGAGAGAGGACCAGTAGTGTCTATAGAGAGAGGACCAGTAGTGTCTATAGAGAGAGGACCAGTAGTGTCTATAGAGAGAGGACCAGTAGTGTCTGTAGAGAGAGGACCAGTAGTGTCTGTAGAGAGAGGACCAGTAGTGTCTGTAGAGAGAGGACCAGTAGTGTCTATAGAGAGAGGACCAGTAGTGTCTATAGAGAGAGGACCAGTAGTGTCTGTAGAGAGAGGACCAGTAGTGTCTGTAGAGAGATGACCAGTAGTTCCTATAGAGAGAGGACCAGTAGTGTCTATAGAGAGGACCAGTAGTGTCTATAGAGAGAGGACCAGTAGTGCCTGTAGAGAGAGGACCAGGTGTGTCTGTAGAGAGAGGACCAGTAGTGTCTATAGAGAGAGGACCAGTAGTGTCTATAGAGAGAGGACCAGTAGTGTCTATAGAGAGGACCAGTAGTGTCTATAGAGAGAGGACCAGTAGTGTCTGTAAAGAGAGGACCAGTAGTGTCTGTAGAGAGAGGACCAGTAGTGCCTATAGAGAGAGGACCAGTAGTGTCTATAGAGAGGACCAGTAGTGTCTATAGAGAGAGGACCAGTAGTGTCTATAGAGAGAGGACCAGTAGTGTCTATAGAGAGAGGACCAGTAGTGTTTATAGAGAGAGGACCAGTAGTGTCTATAGAGAGAGGACCAGTAGTGTCTATAGAGAGAGGACCAGTAGTGTCTATAGAGAGAGGACCAGTAGTGTCTATAGAGAGAGGACCAGTAGTGTCTATAGAGAGAGGACCAGTAGTGTCTATAGAGAGAGGACCAGTAGTGTCTATAGAGAGAGGACCAGTAGTGTCTATAGAGAGAGGACCAGTAGTGTCTATAGAGAGAGGACCAGTAGTGTCTATAGAGAGAGGACCAGTAGTGTCAATAGAGAGAGGACCAGTAGTGTCTATAGAGAGAGGACCAGTAGTGTCTATAGAGAGGACCAGTAGTGTCTATAGAGAGAGGACCAGTATTGTCTATAGAGAGAGGACCAGTAGTGTCTATAGAGAGAGGACCAGTAGTGTCTATAGAGAGAGGACCAGTAGTGTCTATAGAGAGAGGACCAGTAGTGTCTATAGAGAGAGGACCAGTAGTGTCTATAGAGAGAGGACCAGTAGTGTCTATAGAGAGAGGACCAGTAGTGTCTGTAGAGAGAGGACCAGTAGTGTCTGTAGAGAGAGGACCAGTAGTGTCTATAGAGAGAGGACCAGTAGTGTCTATAGAGAGAGGACCAGTAGTGTCTGTAGAGAGAGGACCAGTAGTGTCTGTAGAGAGATGACCAGTAGTTCCTATAGAGAGAGGACCAGTAGTGTCTATAGAGAGGACCAGTAGTGTCTATAGAGAGAGGACCAGTAGTGCCTGTAGAGAGAGGACCAGGTGTGTCTGTAGAGAGAGGACCAGTAGTGTCTATAGAGAGAGGACCAGTAGTGTCTATAGAGAGAGGACCAGTAGTGTCTATAGAGAGGACCAGTAGTGTCTATAGAGAGAGGACCAGTAGTGTCTGTAGAGAGAGGACCAGTAGTGTCTGTAGAGAGAGGACCAGTAGTGCCTGTAGAGAGAGGACCAGTAGTGTCTATAGAGAGGACCAGTAGTGTCTATAGAGAGAGGACCAGTAGTGTCTATAGAGAGAGGACCAGTAGTGTCTATAGAGAGAGGACCAGTAGTGTTTATAGAGAGAGGACCAGTAGTGTCTATAGAGAGAGGACCAGTAGTGTCTATAGAGAGAGGACCAGTAGTGTCTATAGAGAGAGGACCAGTAGTGTCTATAGAGAGAGGACCAGTAGTGTCTATAGAGAGAGGACCAGTAGTGTCTATAGAGAGAGGACCAGTAGTGTCTATAGAGAGAGGACCAGTAGTGTCTATAGAGAGAGGACCAGTAGTGTCTATAGAGAGAGGACCAGTAGTGTCTATAGAGAGAGGACCAGTAGTGTCTATAGAGAGAGGACCAGTAGTGTCTATAGAGAGAGGACCAGTAGTGTCTATAGAGAGAGGACCAGTAGTGTCAATAGAGAGAGGACCAGTAGTGTCTATAGAGAGAGGACCAGTAGTGTCTATAGAGAGGACCAGTAGTGTCTATAGAGAGAGGACCAGTAGTGTCTATAGAGAGAGGACCAGTAGTGTCTATAGAGAGAGGACCAGTAGTGTCTATAGAGAGAGGACCAGTAGTGTCTATAGAGAGAGGACCAGTAGTGTCTATAGAGAGAGGACCAGTAGTGTCTATAGAGAGAGGACCAGTAGTGTCTATAGAGAGAGGACCAGTAGTGTCTATAGAGAGAGGACCAGTAGTGTCTATAGAGAGAGGACCAGTAGTGTCTATAGAGAGAGGACCAGTAGAGTCTATAGAGAGAGGACCAGTAGTGTCTATAGAGAGAGGACCAGTAGTGTCTATAGAGAGAGGACCAGTAGTGTCTATAGAGAGAGGACCAGTAGTGTCTATAGAGAGAGGACCAGTAGTGTCTATAGAGAGAGGACCAGTAGTGTCTATAGAGAGAGGACCAGTAGTGTCTATAGAGATGACCAGTAGTTCCTATAGAGAGAGGACCAGTAGTGTCTATAGAGAGAGGACCAGTAGTGTCTGTAGAGAGAGGACCAGTAGTGTCTGTAGAGAGAGGACCAGTAGTGTCTATAGAGAGGACCAGTAGTGCCTATAGAGAGAGGACCAGTAGTGTCTATAGAGAGGACCAGTAGTGTCTATAGAGATGACCAGTAGTTCCTATAGAGAGAGGACCAGTAGTGTCTATAGAGAGAGGACCAGTAGTGTCTATAGAGAGAGGACCAGTAGTGTCTATAGAGAGGACCAGTAGTGTCTATAGAGAGAGGACCAGTAGTGTCTGTAGAGAGAGGACCAGTAGTGTCTGTAGAGAGAGGACCAGTAGTGCCTGTAGAGAGAGGACCAGTAGTGTCTGTAGAGAGAGGACCAGTAGTGTCTGTAGAGAGAGGACCAGTAGTGTCTATAGAGAGAGGACCAGTAGTGTCTATAGAGAGAGGACCAGTAGTGTCTGTAGAGAGAGGACCAGTAGTGTCTGTAGAGAGATGACCAGTAGTTCCTATAGAGAGAGGACCAGTAGTGTCTATAGAGAGGACCAGTAGTGTCTATAGAGAGAGGACCAGTAGTGCCTGTAGAGAGAGGACCAGGTGTGTCTGTAGAGAGAGGACCAGTAGTGTCTATAGAGAGAGGACCAGTAGTGTCTATAGAGAGAGGACCAGTAGTGTCTATAGAGAGGACCAGTAGTGTCTATAGAGAGAGGACCAGTAGTGTCTGTAGAGAGAGGACCAGTAGTGTCTGTAGAGAGAGGACCAGTAGTGCCTGTAGAGAGAGGACCAGTAGTGTCTATAGAGAGGACCAGTAGTGTCTATAGAGAGAGGACCAGTAGTGTCTATAGAGAGAGGACCAGTAGTGTCTATAGAGAGAGGACCAGTAGTGTTTATAGAGAGAGGACCAGTAGTGTCTATAGAGAGAGGACCAGTAGTGTCTATAGAGAGAGGACCAGTAGTGTCTATAGAGAGAGGACCAGTAGTGTCTATAGAGAGAGGACCAGTAGTGTCTATAGAGAGAGGACCAGTAGTGTCTATAGAGAGAGGACCAGTAGTGTCTATAGAGAGAGGACCAGTAGTGTCTATAGAGAGAGGACCAGTAGTGTCTATAGAGAGAGGACCAGTAGTGTCTATAGAGAGAGGACCAGTAGTGTCTATAGAGAGAGGACCAGTAGTGTCAATAGAGAGAGGACCAGTAGTGTCTATAGAGAGAGGACCAGTAGTGTCTATAGAGAGGACCAGTAGTGTCTATAGAGAGAGGACCAGTAGTGTCTATAGAGAGAGGACCAGTAGTGTCTATAGAGAGAGGACCAGTAGTGTCTATAGAGAGAGGACCAGTAGTGTCTATAGAGAGAGGACCAGTAGTGTCTATAGAGAGAGGACCAGTAGTGTCTATAGAGAGAGGACCAGTAGTGTCTATAGAGAGAGGACCAGTAGTGTCTATAGAGAGAGGACCAGTAGTGTCTATAGAGAGAGGACCAGTAGTGTCTATAGAGAGAGGACCAGTAGAGTCTATAGAGAGAGGACCAGTAGTGTCTATAGAGAGAGGACCAGTAGTGTCTATAGAGAGAGGACCAGTAGTGTCTATAGAGAGAGGACCAGTAGTGTCTATAGAGAGAGGACCAGTAGTGTCTATAGAGAGAGGACCAGTAGTGTCTATAGAGAGAGGACCAGTAGTGTCTATAGAGATGACCAGTAGTTCCTATAGAGAGAGGACCAGTAGTGTCTATAGAGAGAGGACCAGTAGTGTCTGTAGAGAGAGGACCAGTAGTGTCTGTAGAGAGAGGACCAGTAGTGTCTATAGAGAGGACCAGTAGTGCCTATAGAGAGAGGACCAGTAGTGTCTATAGAGAGGACCAGTAGTGTCTATAGAGATGACCAGTAGTTCCTATAGAGAGAGGACCAGTAGTGTCTATAGAGAGAGGACCAGTAGTGTCTATAGAGAGAGGACCAGTAGTGTCTATAGAGAGGACCAGTAGTGTCTATAGAGAGAGGACCAGTAGTGTCTGTAGAGAGAGGACCAGTAGTGTCTGTAGAGAGAGGACCAGTAGTGCCTGTAGAGAGAGGACCAGTAGTGTCTATAGAGAGGACCAGTAGTGTCTATAGAGAGAGGACCAGTAGTGTCTATAGAGAGAGGACCAGTAGTGTCTATAGAGAGAGGACCAGTAGTGTTTATAGAGAGAGGACCAGTAGTGTCTATAGAGAGAGGACCAGTAGTGTCTATAGAGAGAGGACCAGTAGTGTCTATAGAGAGAGGACCAGTAGTGTCTATAGAGAGAGGACCAGTAGTGTCTATAGAGAGAGGACCAGTAGTGTCTATAGAGAGAGGACCAGTAGTGTCTATAGAGAGAGGACCAGTAGTGTCTATAGAGAGAGGACCAGTAGTGTCTATAGAGAGAGGACCAGTAGTGTCTATAGAGAGAGGACCAGTAGTGTCTATAGAGAGAGGACCAGTAGTGTCTATAGAGAGAGGACCAGTAGTGTCAATAGAGAGAGGACCAGTAGTGTCTATAGAGAGAGGACCAGTAGTGTCTATAGAGAGGACCAGTAGTGTCTATAGAGAGAGGACCAGTAGTGTCTATAGAGAGAGGACCAGTAGTGTCTATAGAGAGAGGACCAGTAGTGTCTATAGAGAGAGGACCAGTAGTGTCTATAGAGAGAGGACCAGTAGTGTCTATAGAGAGAGGACCAGTAGTGTCTATAGAGAGAGGACCAGTAGTGTCTATAGAGAGAGGACCAGTAGTGTCTATAGAGAGAGGACCAGTAGTGTCTATAGAGAGAGGACCAGTAGTGTCTATAGAGAGAGGACCAGTAGTGTCTATAGAGAGAGGACCAGTAGTGTCTATAGAGAGGACCAGTCGTGTCTATAGAGAGAGGACCAGTCGTGTCTATAGAGAGAGGACCAGTCGTGTCTATAGAGAGAGGACCAGTAGTGTCTATAGAGAGAGGACCAGTAGTGTCTATAGAGAGAGGACCAGTAGTGTCTATAGAGAGAGGACCAGTAGTGTCTATAGAGAGAGGACCAGTAGTGTCTATAGAGAGAGGACCAGTAGTGTCTATAGAGAGGACCAGTAGTGTCTATAGAGAAAGGACCAGTAGTGTCTATAGAGACAGGACCAGTAGTGTCTATAGAGAGAGGACCAGTAGTGTCTATAGAGAGAGGACCAGTAGTGTCTATAGAGAGAGGACCAGTAGTGTCTATAGAGAGAGGACCAGTAGTGTCTATAGAGAGAGGACCAGTAGTGTCTATAGAGAGAGGACCAGTAGTTCCTATAGAGAGAGGACCAGTCGTGTCTATAGAGAGAGGACCAGTCGTGTCTATAGAGAGAGGACCAGTCGTGTCTATAGAGAGAGGACCAGTCGTGTCTATAGAGAGAGGACCAGTAGTGTCTATAGAGAGAGGACCAGTAGTGTCTATAGAGAGAGGACCAGTAGTGTCTATAGAGAGAGGACCAGTAGTGTCTATAGAGAGAGGACCAGTAGTGTCTATAGAGAGAGGACCAGTAGTGTCTATAGAGAGAGGACCAGTAGTGTCTATAGGGAGAGGACCAGTAGTGTCTATAGAGAGAGGACCAGTAGTGTCTATAGAAGATGACCAGTAGTTCCTATAGAGAGAGGACCAGTAGTGTCTATAGAGAGAGGACCAGTAGTGTCTGTAGAGAGAGGACCCGTAGTGTCTATAGAGATGACCAGTAGTGTCTCTAGAGATGACCAGTAGTTCCTATAGAGAGAGGACCAGTAGTGTCTATAGAGAGAGGACCAGTAGTGTCTATAGAGAGAGGACCAGTAGTGTCTATAGAGATGACCAGTAGTTCCTATAGAGAGAGGACCAGTAGTGTCTATAGAGAGAGGACCAGTAGTGTCTGTAGAGAGAGGACCAGTAGTGTCTATAGAGAGGACCAGTAGTGCCTATAGAGAGGACCAGTAGTGTCTATAGAGATGACCAGTAGTTCCTATAGAGAGAGGACCAGTAGTGTCTATAGAGAGAGGACCAGTAGTGTCTATAGAGAGAGGACCAGTAGTGTCTATAGAGAGAGGACCAGTAGTGTCTGTAGAGAGAGGACCAGTAGTGTCTGTAGAGAGAGGACCAGTAGTGTCTGTAGAGAGAGGACCAGTAGTGTCTATAGAGAGAGGACCAGTAGTGTCTATAGAGAGAGGACCAGTAGTGTCTATAGAGAGGACCAGTAGTGTCTATAGAGAGGACCAGTAGTGTCTGTAGAGAGAGGACCAGTAGTGTCTGTAGATAGATGACCAGTAGTTCCTATAGAGAGAGGACCAGTAGTGTCTATAGAGAGGACAAGTAGTGTCTATAGAGAGTGGACCAGTAGTGCCTGTAGAGAGAGGACCAGGTGTGTCTGTAGAGAGAGGACCAGTAGTGTCTATAGAGAGAGGACCAGTAGTGTCTATAGAGAGAGGACCAGTAGTGTCTATAGAGAGAGGACCAGTAGTGTCTATAGAGAGGACCAGTAGTGTCTATAGAGAGAGGACCAGGTGTGTCTGTAGAGAGAGGACCAGTAGTGTCTATAGAGAGAGGACCAGTAGTGTCTATAGAGAGAGGACCAGTAGTGTCTATAGAGAGAGGACCAGTAGTGTCTATAGAGAGAGGACCAGTAGTGTCTATAGAGAGAGGACCAGTAGTGTCTATAGAGAGAGGACCAGTAGTGTCTATAGAGAGAGGACCAGTAGTGTCTATAGAGAGAGGACCAGTAGAGTCTATAGAGAGAGGACCAGTAGTGTCTATAGAGAGAGGACCAGTAGTGTCTATAGAGAGAGGACCAGTAGTGTCTATAGAGAGAGGACCAGTAGTGTCTATAGAGAGAGGACCAGTAGTGTCTATAGAGAGAGGACCAGTAGTGTCTATAGAGAGAGGACCAGTAGTGTCTATAGAGATGACCAGTAGTTCCTATAGAGAGAGGACCAGTAGTGTCTATAGAGAGAGGACCAGTAGTGTCTGTAGAGAGAGGACCAGTAGTGTCTGTAGAGAGAGGACCAGTAGTGTCTATAGAGAGGACCAGTAGTGCCTATAGAGAGAGGACCAGTAGTGTCTATAGAGAGGACCAGTAGTGTCTATAGAGATGACCAGTAGTTCCTATAGAGAGAGGACCAGTAGTGTCTATAGAGAGAGGACCAGTAGTGTCTATAGAGAGAGGACCAGTAGTGTCTATAGAGATAGGACCAGTAGTGTCTATAGAGAGGACCAGTAGTGTCTATAGAGAGAGGACCAGTAGTGTCTATAGAGAGAGGACCAGTAGTGTCTATAGAGAGAGGACCAGTAGTGTCTATAGAGAGAGGACCAGTAGTGTCTATAGAGAGAGGACCAGTAGTGTCTATAGAGAGAGGACCAGTAGTGTCTATAGAGAGAGGACCAGTAGTGTCTATAGAGAGAGGACCAGTAGTGTCTATAGAGAGAGGACCAGTAGTGTCTATAGAGAGAGGACCAGTAGTGTCTATAGAGAGAGGACCAGTAGTGTCTATAGAGAGAGGACCAGTAGTGTCTATAGAGAGAGGACCAGTAGTGTCTATAGAGAGAGGACCAGTAGTGTCTATAGAGAGAGGACCAGTCGTGTCTATAGAGAGAGGACCAGTCGTGTCTATAGAGAGAGGACCAGTCGTGTCTATAGAGAGAGGACCAGTAGTGTCTATAGAGAGAGGACCAGTAGTGTCTATAGAGAGAGGACCAGTAGTGTCTATAGAGAGAGGACCAGTAGTGTCTATAGAGAGAGGACCAGTAGTGTCTATAGAGAGAGGACCAGTAGTGTCTATAGAGAGAGGACCAGTAGTGTCTATAGAGAGAGGACCAGTAGTGTCTATAGAGAGAGGACCAGTAGTGTCTATAGAGAGAGGACCAGTAGTGTCTATAGAGAGAGGACCAGTAGTGTCTATAGAGAGAGGACCAGTAGTGTCTATAGAGAGAGGACCAGTAGTGTCTATAGAGAGGACCAGTAGTGTCCTATAGAGAGAGGACCAGTAGTGTCTATAGAGAGAGGACCAGTAGTGTCTATAGAGAGAGGACCAGTAGTGTCTATAGAGAGAGGACCAGTAGTGTCTATAGAGAGAGGACCAGTAGTGTCTATAGAGAGAGGACCAGTAGTGTCTATAGAGAGAGGACCAGTAGTGTCTATAGAGAGAGGACCAGTAGTGTCTATAGAGAGAGGACCAGTAGTGTCTATAGAGAGAGGACCAGTAGTGTCTATAGGGAGAGGACCAGTAGTGTCTATAGAGAGAGGACCAGTAGTGTCTATAGAGAGAGGACCAGTAGTGTCTATAGAGATGACCAGTAGTTCCTATAGAGAGAGGACCAGTAGTGTCTATAGAGAGAGGACCAGTAGTGTCTGTAGAGAGAGGACCAGTAGTGTCTATAGAGATGACCAGTAGTGTCTATAGAGATGACCAGTAGTTCCTATAGAGAGAGGACCAGTAGTGTCTATAGAGAGAGGACCAGTAGTGTCTATAGAGAGAGGACCAGTAGTGTCTATAGAGATGACCAGTAGTTCCTATAGAGAGAGGACCAGTAGTGTCTATAGAGAGAGGACCAGTAGTGTCTGTAGAGAGAGGACCAGTAGTGTCTATAGAGAGGACCAGTAGTGCCTATAGAGAGAGGACCAGTAGTGCCTATAGAGAGAGGACCAGTAGTGCCTATAGAGAGGACCAGTAGTGTCTATAGAGATGACCAGTAGTTCCTATAGAGAGAGGACCAGTAGTGTCTATAGAGAGAGGACCAGTAGTGTCTATAGAGAGAGGACCAGTAGTGTCTATAGAGAGAGGACCAGTAGTGTCTGTAGAGAGAGGACCAGTAGTGTCTGTAGAGAGAGGACCAGTAGTGTCTGTAGAGAGAGGACCAGTAGTGTCTATAGAGAGAGGACCAGTAGTGTCTATAGAGAGAGGACCAGTAGTGTCTATAGAGAGGACCAGTAGTGTCTATAGAGAGGACCAGTAGTGTCTGTAGAGAGAGGACCAGTAGTGTCTGTAGAGAGAGGACCAGTAGTGTCCTATAGAGAGAGGACCAGTAGTGTCTATAGAGAGAGGACCAGTAGTGTCTATAGAGAGAGGACCAGTAGTGTCTATAGAGAGAGGACCAGTAGTGTCTATAGAGAGAGGACCAGTAGTGTCTATAGAGAGAGGACCAGTAGTGTCTATAGAGAGAGGACCAGTAGTGTCTATAGAGAGAGGACCAGTAGTGTCTATAGAGAGAGGACCAGTAGTGTCTATAGAGAGAGGACCAGTAGTGTCTATAGAGAGAGGACCAGTAGTGTCTATAGAGAGAGGACCAGTAGTGTCTATAGAGAGAGGACCAGTAGTGTCTATAGAGAGAGGACCAGTAGTGTCTGTAGAGAGATGACCAGTAGTTCCTATAGAGAGAGGACCAGTAGTGTCTATAGAGAGGACCAGTAGTGTCTATAGAGAGAGGACCAGTAGTGCCTGTAGAGAGAGGACCAGGTAGTGTCTGTAGAGAGAGGACCAGTAGTGTCTATAGAGAGAGGACCAGTAGTGTCTATAGAGAGAGGACCAGTAGTGTCTATAGAGAGAGGACCAGTAGTGTCTATAGAGAGAGGACCAGGTGTGTCTGTAGAGAGAGGACCAGTAGTGTCTATAGAGAGAGGACCAGTAGTGTCTATAGAGAGAGGACCAGTAGTGTCTATAGAGAGCGGACCAGTAGTGTCTATAGAGAGAGGACCAGTAGTGTCTATAGAGAGAGGACCAGTAGTGTCAATAGAGAGAGGACCAGTAGTGTCTATAGAGAGAGGACCAGTAGTGTCTATAGAGAGGACCAGTAGTGTCTATAGAGAGAGGACCAGTAGTGTCTATAGAGAGAGGACCAGTAGTGTCTATAGAGAGAGGACCAGTAGTGTCTATAGAGAGAGGACCAGTAGTGTCTATAGAGAGAGGACCAGTAGTGTCTATAGAGAGAGGACCAGTAGTGTCTATAGAGAGAGGACCAGTAGTGTCTATAGAGAGAGGACCAGTAGTGTCTATAGAGAGAGGACCAGTAGTGTCTATAGAGAGAGGACCAGTAGTGTCTATAGAGAGAGGACCAGTAGTGTCTATAGAGAGAGGACCAGTAGTGTCTATAGAGAGAGGACCAGTAGTGTCTATAGAGAGAGGACCAGTAGTGTCTATAGAGAGAGGACCAGTAGTGTCTATAGAGAGAGGACCAGTAGTGTCTATAGAGAGAGGACCAGTAGTGTCTATAGAGAGAGGACCAGTAGTGTCTATAGAGAGAGGACCAGTAGTGTCTATAGAGAGAGGACCAGTAGTGTCTATAGAGAGAGGACCAGTAGTGTCTATAGAGAGAGGACCAGTAGTGTCTATAGAGAGAGGACCAGTAGTGTCTATAGAGAGAGGACCAGTAGTGTCTATAGAGATGACCAGTAGTGTCTATAGAGAGAGGACCAGTAGTGTCTATAGAGAGAGGACCAGTAGTGTCTATAGAGAGAGGACCAGTAGTGTCTATAGAGAGAGGACCAGTAGTGTCTATAGAGAGGACCAGTAGTGTCTATAGAGATGACCAGTAGTTCCTATAGAGAGAGGACCAGTAGTGTCTATAGAGAGAGGACCAGTAGTGTCTATAGAGAGAGGACCAGTAGTGTCAATAGAGAGAGGACCAGTAGTGTCTATAGAGAGAGGACCAGTAGTGTCTATAGAGAGAGGACCAGTAGTGTCTCTAGAGAGGACCAGTAGTGTCTATAGAGAGAGGACCAGGTAGTGTCTGTAGAGAGAGGACCAGTAGTGTCTATAGAGAGAGGACCAGTAGTGTCTATAGAGAGCGGACCAGTAGTGTCTATAGAGAGCGGACCAGTAGTGTCTATAGAGAGAGGACCAGTAGTGTCTATAGAGAGAGGACCAGTAGTGTCTATAGAGAGAGGACCAGTAGTGTCTATAGAGAGATGACCAGTAGTGTCTATAGAGAGAGGACCAGTAGTGTCTATAGAGAGAGGACCAGTAGTGTCTATAGAGAGAGGACCAGTAGTGTCTATAGAGAGAGGACCAGTAGTGTCTATAGAGAGAGGACCAGTAGTGTCTATAGAGAGAGGACCAGTAGTGTCTATAGAGAGAGGACCAGTAGTGTCTGTAGAGAGAGGACCAGTAGTGTCTGTAGAGAGAGGACCAGTAGTGTCTGTAGAGAGAGGACCAGTAGTGTCTATAGAGAGAGGACCAGT
Source organism: Salvelinus alpinus (assembly GCF_045679555.1). Lineage (NCBI taxonomy): Eukaryota > Metazoa > Chordata > Actinopteri > Salmoniformes > Salmonidae > Salvelinus > Salvelinus alpinus. Next base: position 6,306,408 of record NC_092088.1, read on the forward strand.
AGTGTCTATAGAGAGAGGACCAGTAGTGTCTATAGAGAGGACCAGTAGTGTCTATAGAGAGGACCAGTAGTGTCTGTAGAGAGAGGACCAGTAGTGTCTGTAGATAGATGACCAGTAGTGTCCTATAGAGAGAGGACCAGTAGTGTCTATAGAGAGGACAAGTAGTGTCTATAGAGAGTGGACCAGTAGTGCCTGTAGAGAGAGGACCAGGTGTGTCTGTAGAGAGAGGACCAGTAGTGTCTATAGAGAGAGGACCAGTAGTGTCTATAGAGAGAGGACCAGTAGTGTCTATAGAGAGGACCAGTAGTGTCTATAGAGAGAGGACCAGGTGTGTCTGTAGAGAGAGGACCAGTAGTGTCTATAGAGAGAGGACCAGTAGTGTCTATAGAGAGCGGACCAGTAGTGTCTATAGAGAGAGGACCAGTAGTGTCTATAGAGAGAGGACCAGTAGTGTCAATAGAGAGAGGACCAGTAGTGTCAATAGAGAGAGGACCAGTAGTGTCTATAGAGAGATGACCAGTAGTGTCTATAGAGAGAGGACCAGTAGTGTCTATAGAGAGAGGACCAGTAGTGTCTATAGAGAGAGGACCAGTATTGTCTATAGAGAGAGGACCAGTAGTGTCTATAGAGAGAGGACCAGTAGTGTCTATAGAGAGAGGACCAGTAGTGTCTATAGAGAGAGGACCAGTAGTGTCTATAGATAGATGACCAGTAGTGTCTATAGAGAGGACCAGTAGTGTCTATAGAGAGTGGACCAGCAGTGCCTGTAGAGAGAGGACCAGTAGTGTCTGTAGAGAGAGGACCAGTAGTGTCTATAGAGAGAGGACCAGTAGTGTCTATAGAGAGAGGACCAGTAGTGTCTATAGAGAGGACCAGTAGTGTCTATAGAGAGAGGACCAGGTGTGCCTGTAGAGAGAGGACCAGTAGTGTCTATAGAGAGAGGACCAGTAGTGTCTATAGAGAGCGGACCAGTAGTGTCTATAGAGAGAGGACCAGTAGTGTCTATAGAGAGAGGACCAGTAGTGTCAATAGAGAGAGGACCAGTAGTGTCTATAGAGAGAGGACCAGTAGTGTCTATAGAGAGGACCAGTAGTGTCTATAGAGAGAGGACCAGTAGTGTCTATAGAGAGAGGACCAGTAGTGTCTATAGAGAGAGGACCAGTAGTGTCTATAGAGGAGGACCAGTAGTGTCTATAGAGAGGACCAGTAGTGTCTATAGAGAGAGGACCAGTAGTGTCTATAGAGAGAGGACCAGTAGTGTCTATAGAGAGAGGACCAGTAGTGTCTATAGAGAGAGGACCAGTAGTGTCTATAGAGAGAGGACCAGTAGTGTCTATAGAGAGAGGACCAGTAGTGTCTATAGAGAGGACCAGTAGTGTCTATAGAGAGAGGACCAGGTGTGTCTGTAGAGAGAGGACCAGGTGTGTCTATAGAGAGAGGACCAGGTGTGTCTGTAGAGAGAGGACCAGTAGTGTCTATAGAGAGAGGACCAGGTGTGTCTGTAGAGAGAGGACCAGTAGTGTCTGTAGAGAGAGGACCAGTAGTGTCTGTAGAGAGAGGACCAGTAGTGTCTATAGAGAGAGGACCAGTAGTGTCTATAGAGAGAGGACCAGTAGTGTCTATAGAGAGAGGACCAGTAGTGTCTATAGAGAGAGGACCAGTAGTGCCTATAGAGAGGACCAGTAGTGTCTATAGAGAGGACCAGTAGTGTCTATAGAGAGAGGACCAGTAGTGTCTATAGAGAGGACCAGTAGTGTCTATAGAGAGGACCAGTAGTGTCTATAGAGAGAGGACCAGTAGTGTCTATAGAGAGAGGACCAGTAGTGCCTATAGAGAGGACCAGTAGTGTCTATAGAGAGGACCAGGTGTGTCTATAGAGAGAGGACCAGTAGTGTCTATAGAGAGAGGACCAGTAGTGCCTATAGAGAGGACCAGTAGTGTCTATAGAGAGGACCAGTAGTGTCTATAGAGAGAGGACCAGTAGTGTCTATAGAGAGAGGACCAGTAGTGTCTATAGAGAGAGGACCAGTAGTGTCTATAGAGAGAGGTTCATTGTTTATTCTGCGTCCCAATGCTCCCTCGGGTTCCTTATGTTCCCTGGTAAAAACATTTTTTGGTGCACTATGTAGGAAATAGGTTGGTATTTGGGATGTAAGCCAAAACTTCTGGTCATTTTGCTGAAGGAATTAATTAATTAATTAATTAATGTATTTGGTGAGAGATGTGAAATGAAATATGGTGTGACAGTTTACAAATTCTCATTTTTTTTTTCTTAATTTGTAAAAGCAAAGTATTTCAGAGTTTTTTAATGACAACTGTTAGAGCAATAAACTAATCTTCTTCAATGTTTTGTTGTTTTAGGAGCAGCAGAATCTGGGGTGGAGGACCCCTACCTGACATGTGACTGGGTGGGGGGGTGGGGGGGTCTGAGGTGGCGGCAGACAGAGAGAGACGGAGGAGGAAGAATCCAGGATTTACAGTCAACGCAGGTGAGTTCCTCATTAAACTATCTCACCCTTTTCCCACTGCAGAGCCTGAGCCGGGTTGTACTGGGCTGAGTCACGCTGAGCTGGGTTGTACTGGACAGAGCCTGTGCTGAGCTGGGTCG